>NW_025112998.1:3360660-3497253 GCF_010416935.1 Polistes fuscatus | reverse complement strand
TAAGTATCAGCAATGGTCAAAGAAAATTAATGTTTCTCAATAAAATTGTTATTAAAAAATATCAACAATTAAATAACAATTGTTATTATATGATACAATAATTTAGCGCGGTTAGTTATACAATTATTTGTGTTTGACGCAAATAAATTTGCTGCTAATAAATGACAATAATCAAATAACAATTGTCGTTATTTAACAATCTATACGGTTTAAAATAATTCAATTATTTTTATAAAAAACTAAAAGAATAAATGTTTTATAATTAAGTACGTTTTTTTTTGGTTTTATTTTTCTTTTTCTTTTATATTCATTTTTTAGGAACGTAATAGGTAAACGTGCAAGTGATATTGACATGTCACTTCTCGAAATTCTTTTTTTAAGAAACTTTTGAAATACGATAGTTGATCCGGATGACACGTGGCCCTACGATTAGGTTCTTGTTCAGTCCCATATAATCTAGTCTTTCTAAATGTTTCTTTTGTGACCGTTTAAACTGAATATTAGACGTATTCTATTACACGTCTACAAGTTATAACATTTTCAACTTCACACGTACACAAATTTTTGATACATTTGGAAATTTTATTTAAAAAAATAGAAGAACGCGACTCAGTTTGGTTATCAACAAATTTCGTAATAATTATGAACATGATTGAATAATGAAACAAAGTTGGTTAACCCTTAGAAACACGGCGGTATTAAAACTGTCCCATCTTTTTAATGTGTAAATGTGCACGATGGAATTATTTGAGTCCAACCCTATAACAAAAAACTTAATATTGAATTTATATTAGGGTTTTATTAATATTAATATTTTCCTTTTTTTGTTTCATTCGTCACAAAGCTTTAGACATCATCGCAAAATGTGAATTAAATTATTAAATCATCGTGGAATATACATTTTCATTCAAATAGAAACGAAACTTTTGACTTCATTCAATATATGTATCGTTAATTACAATTTTGACTTATGTTAAATAAACAAATTATATACAAATTGATTCTATGATTAATTGTATAATATAAATCATTTGAATATAAAAATAAATCATAAAATTCATTTTTCTAATTTATTCATTTATTATGTTATAGTCCATTGTCAAAATTAACACACACTGGTACAATTATGTTTGTGATAAAAATTCAATAAAGTGTTTTTTTTTTTAAATTATATTTTTTACGGATCGATGGTATCAATTAATAGAAAATCAATCATTAAATACACGGATTTAATTAACATTCGTAATATAACAATGAACAAAAGTAACTAGAATGTGAGTAAAATTGAGTTTAGTTACTATCGAAAGTCTTAATGATAAACTTCTTTGATAATTCTTGAACACAATAAGCTGGACCTTCTCTCTCTCTCTCTCTCTCACTTTCTCTCTTCTTTTCTCTCTTTCTCTCTTTCTTTTTCTCTTTTTATATATAACAGGTCGGCCAGTGTGGACTGTGACTAATTGCAGCTCCGATTACAATGTCCTCGGCTATTATTATAATTTATAACTCTCAGTATTATTGTTGTTTCAAACGAAGTATGTTAAAACTTACCCACGAATTATCGGAAGGAATGAAATAATATAAAATAAAATAATTATATCTATAGAAAATATTCCCAAAAATATTTGAACGTTTGAACCAAAAAGAAATAAAAAAAAAAGGAAAAAGATTAATAAAATAATAATTAGATTAATCACAAATCTTGTGATGCATTGCGTTTTAAATCGAAAAAAAACAAAAGAGAGAAAAAAACCATTCGATCAATCATTCCGATAAACGATACTAATTTACCCCTTTGTATTATTTTCATTCTCGAGTATCGAAAGACCGTAAAAATATGTAAGAAAAAATGAAAGTAGGATATAAAAAAAAGGAGAGAGAGAGAGAGAAAAGAAAGAAATAAAAAAACGAAACGAAAAGAAAAATTATCTCGAAGTTGCATTGTCTTTAGATAGGAGAGGTCACGTTTTGGGGTCATGTTGCAAGAGCACGAGCTATTTTCCTTCGACGGTAACGTTGGAAAATATTCTATTCTCTTTCTTTTTCTCGTCTATATACTCTATTAATAAAATTAATTAATAATTTTAATTAAAAAAAAACAAAAGAAAGAAAAGAAATTAATAAACTTTTTGAAAACCTCAAATTTACTTCATTAAATCCGTTTCCCTGTTTGCCCCCACCCCCGCTGTTTATTATAAAAGATGATCGGTACACTTTTTTATTTAAAATGAAAATATTCATATAAAAAATAGAATCCCCCATACGAACTTGATAAACACAAACACACACCCCTCTGTCCCCGAACTCGAACGATTCCAAATAGCTCAGAAATATTATCAAATACATTAGTTGCAAATTCTAAACGTTTTTTGTACATAAGGTACGTATAACGATTAAAAATAGCAAAGAAAAAAGACAGATAAAAAGAAGGAAAGAAAGAAAGAGAAAAAGAGTGTGTATGAGAGAGAGAGAGAGAGAGAGAGAGAATGATTCTTCCGTGTTCGATCATGAATTCCATCGTTGGTTGTGTAGGCCATAAATTTCCTCGAGTGACCACCCGCGTGCGGTCGCGCGTTCCAGGCTTTAAGTTCCTCTCGCGAGAGGAGAGAAAAAGAAAAAAAAAGGGGAGAAAAAGAGAGAAAAAGAGAGGAGAGAGAAAGAAAGAGAGAGAGTAGTAGAAGAAGAAGAAGAAGAAGAAGAAGAGAGTAAACTCTTAAAGGCGGGACTTTTTACTGGATACACATGTGGCCGGCCAGCGGTGATTCGGACCTGATAAAAGCTCGACCCGTGATGAGGAAGAAAGAGAGAGAAAGAGAGAGACAGGAAGAGAGGGAAAGAAAGAGAGAGAGAGAGAAAGAGAGAAAATGGCTGGACCTCGAAGTTCTCCGACCAACTTGAGCGAATCGCGTGTGCGATGGTGCGCACATCCGTGCACCGGAATGAAGATGAAGATGAAGATGATGAAAAGGAGGAGGAGGAGGAGGAGGACAAGGAGAAGAAGGAGAAATAAGGTTTTTAATACTTTGTGTCGTGTACGATGATGCACGTGCACCATAATGGCGGATTGATTACTATCGGTGAAATTTTGTGTTGAAATAATGTTTTTTCGATCTCTTTTTTTATATTTCTTTATTTATTTGTTCTTTTCTTTTTTGTGTATAATTTGTATTCTTGTTATTTGATATGTTATTGGTTATTGAATATATGATATGGGATGATTGTATTGTTTTTATTATTTTTCATTTTATGGGCTTGAGGAATACGATGATTGTATTTTATTGTAAATTAAAAAATATGAAAAGCGAATAGTTGTAAGTATAATGTGTATAATTATAGGTGATTATTATTGAATATATGATATGACAGAGTTATAGTATTGTAACTAAAAGAATTACGAATAGAAAATAGTTTGGTTCGTATGAAAATGAATATGAATTGAAAATAATTCAAATATTCTCTTACTAGAAATTTATTTCTTTTTTTTTTCAGAATGAATATTTTTATCTTACACGGGTATATACAATGTGTAAAATTATAATTGATTAGAAAAGATTAAAAAGGAGTTTTATACTTTCTTATTTCTAAACGAAAGTTTGATATAGTCATCAAGTGGAGTCAACTCACAAGTGGTTGCACGTTCTCCAACGATTTACGAGTATTCGAGAAAAGTAAGCTCGAGGGACGGATTTTACGATGTCGCTTAAAATTCTACGAGTTTCCTGAGCTCGTAAAGAGAAAAGAAAAAGAGTAAAATAGGGTGGTACCAAAAAAAATAAGAACGTTTCTCTAGTTTTCAGCTGATTCTGACAATATGAGAATCATTTTTTGAAATATGATTCGTCAGGTTTCAGATATTATTTCATATTCTTACTCTCTCTCATTTTTAAACTTTGTTAATGCATATATCATACTTATTTACCTATATATGTGTGCAAGGGAAAAACCATATTCTTTCTTGGCGCCTAATTCTCGTCCCCCTCGATGAATATTTATTTTTATTTAAGATAATCATCTGAATTTACGACGAGCACGATTAAAGCAGACGTTAAAACTTTTTTTTATTGGCCCTTCGTGGAAAATTTTTTAACACCTTCTCCACCAATACCGTTCCTCCCTTTTTTTTTCCTTTCTATTTCTTTGTAATGCGGTTTGTTAACGATCCTTAAAGTATTACCAATAAAAATTATATTTACGAGATTTTTTTTCCTATCTTAGTGCGTTGTTCAGAAAATTTTGAAACCAAAAAATCGACACCATTTTTTATTAATCATCAAACGAGTCACCCACCCTCTGATATAGTTTTAAACGCGTTTACGTTATTTTTATTTTCTCTTATCGATACTTTTATGATATTTTGCAATTTAATTAACGAACGAGTTCAATTCGTTGAAACGTTACGCATTAAAATATCTACGAAGTTGTTTATTTTAACGAGCTACGCTAACGATCCTCTATGATGATCCTTGATACATGATTTTTATCTCGTTTATCTATATCGTATTTCTTTTTCTTTTTGTTTACGTTACTAACATAAATTTTCTCTTTGAATATTATTATTAATATTATAACTTAAGATAGCTAATCGATAATATTATTTTCATATTTTAAAAATTTTACGTAAACGTATGCGTTTCAATTTGAAGTATTTTGAATGTTAAATAATACATAAAAAAAAATTTGTAAAAGAATGCATATCCTAATTAAATAAAAATTACATTAAAACACTACAATATCCAATAATAATAATAATTATTATTATAATATTAACAATAATATTGTATACTTTTTCTAGAAAAAAATTCTAAACCGAAAAGAATTATGCTCACAGTAATAAAACAAATTTTTGTATTTTTTCTAATTCCAAATGATTATTATTATTATTATTATGATTATTTCTCTTTTGGATAGGGATTTTTACGGCACGTTCTTGAAATCGAACGCTCGTAAAAGACCCGTGTCCCCTTTTCTTGTTTCGTCTAATAGCTCAAAACATCGACGGGTCAGTCCAGTCCAGTTCCAAACGTTGAGGAAGAAAAAAAAAACGTGCCACCAATTTAGTTCTTGTCCTTTCTCTCTCTTTTACACCTCCATCATCGTCGTCGATAAATTTCCTGATTCGCTTGTCAAAATAATTGTCGTACGAAAACGACACACACACACACACCACATAGAATAAGACCCCTATAAATTCAACTTCGAAGTTTTTCTCTTTTATTTTTTTTTCTAAACGCGTTTCGATTTACTACGAAAAAAATGCTACATTTCGAGACCGTCGCGTGTTGATCTCGTTGTTAAGCGTAATTGGAGAACACGACCGTATATAATATTGCTCTCCAATTTGCCAATAAATTCTTTTCTTACCGATGCTTAAATTTATCCTTTTCATTTTCTTTCTCTCTTTTATTTTTTTGTTTTTTTTTTTTTAATTTATTCTTTCGATCGATTCCATTTAATTTTATTTGAAAGAATATGAGAAAATAATTTTATTTTTGATTCTTTGAAACCTTTGACACTAATCTCTGCCAATATTTGCATTTGTTTAAATGTATTTACAACTTCATGTGCATCAAAAATGGGTGCACGTTACCAAGGTTTAATATTTTTAAGGAATTTTCATATTTTCTTGCATTTTTTTGTATTACTTTATTTTTGTATCTTTGTACTCTGGTATTTTAAGTATTCTAAAAATGCAGTAAATAATTACTTTACATAATATTGTAGAATTAATGAGAAAATTGAGACCGTCTGAACTGGGTTTTCCACTTTTCAGATGATTTTTGTAATCATCGAGTCATCTACTTTCTCACGAATAGTTATTTTATTATTTGGATACGAAGATAATTGTATTTCGCAATAAATAGTAGAATAATTTAATTAATATTTGATACCTCTGTAATTTAATAAATTTAAATAATTAAATTATTATACACAGGATGAGAAATATTTCGAAAATCGTTTGAGTAAATGATACACGAAAAAAGAAAAACAATTGAATTCCCATTTGCAATTTAAATTCATAATGATTGCATACAACTTACCCTCTCATTAAGTTACTCTTACCTACTCTCTCTCTCTCTCACACACACACGCACACACACCAAAGGCGAGAGAAGACGAGAAATAAGAAAGTACGGATCTTTTCCACGTTGACGTTGCAAACGTGCCGCCTGGACCACCTGGCTCGCAGCTGTTTGTGATCCGGTCATGGAACATTTTCTTCTTTCGTTCTACACGTAAGTACTCTCTTCACTCTTTCTTTTTCACCCTTTTTATAATTATTTATATTACATAATATACATATGTAATCAATTCTTATTGGATCATCGAAATATAACAAATCTTATGTAGACATTAATTATACATACCACAAGAAAAAAAAGAAAAAAAAAAGAAAACAAATGAAAAATGATAATTAATTAACAAAAATTAGATAGATCGTCGATAGTTTTAAAAAGAAAATCTAATAAAAACTTATAAAAAAAAAACAACAACAAAAAGAGTAAAAAAATGTGTATAGAATTTTAATTGACTCGAATTAGAGGAATACGACGAGATAACCAACACTTCTAACATAAGTTTTACAAGGAAAAATGTGCTAAAAGAAAAAAGAAAAGGGAAAGAGAAAAAAGAAAAAGGACAAAAAAAAAGGACGAAGGATAGGTTAGGAATAAAAGGACACTTGAGAGGGACACTTCATTCGTTTCTCTGAGCTGTCAGAGAGTTTTGAAGAGGTGTAGGAGGTGGAAGGGCAACAAGTGTCTGTGTCCATCCTAGGAAAGGGAAGAGAAAGATCCGAAACCTTTGGTGTCTTCATATACATGGCTATCATCTTCGAAATTTTATCTTTTTCTCTTTCTCTCTCTCTCTCTCTTATGTCAAGCTGTGTTTCTTCAAGAAGAAGAAGATGAAGAAGATGATGAAGATCGAAGGGAAAGGGCAAAAGCAGGCAGCAGTCCTTTCGTTTTTCTTCAGTTCGGTTCGTTTGACACTTGATAGTTCTACACACTCGGTACTTCTAAACACTATCATATATACGCGGTGTCCTAAAAGTATACCAATGATTTAGATAATATTAACAATTTATGATATAATTCGTTGTTTTTTTTATAATTTATTATATTATTCATAATATATTATACTTTGCAACACAAATCATTTTCTTTTATGAAAATTGTTAATATTTAATATTATATTTTATTATTCAATACTATTTATCGGTCAATGAATACAATAATATATATTTGTCGATAAATTTCTAATATTAAAAGTATACAACAATTTATTACACGATATTTATTAATATTTTATCGAACAAATAATATATTTCATAATATTTCTAATACTTCATTATATAATAAATAATATATTATTCAATTTATAATACGTTATTATCAATTGAAAGAATTATTTAATGTAAAATTAATATTTTATCGTAAATAATGAATATGTTTCATACTACTAAAATCATACAATTACGAACAATTGGTTATCTAAATCGTAACAAATTATAAAATAATAATAAAATAATGATATAAATAAATAGAAATAAAATTATATAAAGATAGATACAAGTTTGGTCCACGAGACCATCAGATAAGAATATTTTCTCAAAGAAAGAGTAAGAAAGAAAGAAATATAGATAAAGAATAAAAGAAAGAGAGAGAGAGAGAGAGAGAGAAAGGGAGAGAAATACTAACGGGTGCTCGCCAATTAAGCATCTAGAGCGCGAACGAACGATGTAATTTTTTGTTGGAATTTCCGGTAGTGATTTATCAAACGGAAAGATGCTATCTGATGGACGGGCAACGGCAAGAAACGTTTCTTCTTCTTCTTCTTCTTCTCCTTCTTCCTTCTTCTTCTTCTTCTTCTTCTTCTTCTTCTCCTTCTTCCTTCTCTCTCTCTTACTCTCTCTCTGGTGAAGAAGCAAAATAAGAAGAAGAAATTTCTCCTCTCCGTTCGTTTTATATATTCCAACGAGTAACTTACACACTCTAATAGAAAATCGAATAAGAACGTCATCGAGAAAGATGTATCTTCGATTAATCGAAACATTACTTTTTATTTCACTTCGTTCATTTGAAAAATCCGATTAAAATGATATTGATATATCACGAGTAATCTTCCTTATGGTGTTTTTCTTTTTTTTTTTAAACACCTCGTTAAATTGTAACCCTTTTGTTTTTTTACGACACTATTTGTTTTAAATTTCAGTAGATGAATTACTGATTTTGGTAGGATTAGTGAAAACAAATTGATCGGTTGGATTTAAAACCGTAATATATCTTAAAGAAATTATTCAATTATAAACGAAATAATTAAATATATTGTAAATTTTGTTTTGTTAATATGTCGAATAAAAGAAAGGAAAGTAAAAATAAGTAATGAAATAAATTGTAATTATAAATGTGGAAAAATATTGAAAATTCTCCATTGGTACCCCTTCTTCTTCTTCTTCCTCTTCTTCTTCTTCTTCTTCTTCTTTTTACGAGAATTTACATTTTGATGGCGCGTGCTACGACGAAAGACAAGAGGGTGGGATCGAGGAGAAGTGGGGAACCGACAAACAGAGAGCCCTTTGTGCGACCAATATATTTATCTGTCAACAATTGCACCGGGAAACGATCGACGAGAAGGGTCGAAAGTTGGACGGGAAGCTACTCGGATTCACGCTCGTCTTGATTGATATTAATTGCGAGAGTACCAAATTTAAATATTCTATATAAACTTCAGCCATTTTTTAATTCACGCTCTCTATACGATTTAAATATTTTTTATCTTATATATATACATATATATTAATAATTTAGATTGTAATATTGTAATAAAAATTGAAATTCAATTTTGCTAGCTTATGTTAGGAACTTATCAACAGTTAAAAATTAATTCTAGGCTAAAATTCATTGTAATAATAAATAATTTATATTGTGATATTAAAAATTAAAATATTCAATTTTGCTTATAATATGATCTTACCAATCGTTAAAAACAAAATTCTAAGCTAAAATAAATTGTAATAATGAATAATTTATATTGTAATATTAAAAATTGAAATTCAATTTTGCTAGCTTATGTTAGGAACTTATCAGCAGTTAAAAATTAATTCTAGGCTAAAATTAATTGTAATAATTAATAATTTATATTGTGATATTAAAAATTAAAATATTCAATTTTGCTTATAATATGATCTTACCAATCGTTAAAAACAAAAATTCTAAACTAAAATAAATTGTAATAATGAATAATTTATATCATAATATTAAAAATTGAAATTCAATTTTGCTAGCTTATGTTAGGAACTTATCAACAGTTAAAAATTAATTCTAGGCTAAAATTAATTGTAATAATTAATAATTTATATTGTGATATTAAAAATTAAAATATTCAATTTTGCTTATAATATGATCTTACCAATCGTTAAAAACAAAAATTCTAAACTAAAATAAATTGTAATAATGAATAATTTATATCATAATATTAAAAATTGAAATTCAATTTTGCTAGTTTATATTAGAATCTTTTACCAATCGTTAAAAATAAATTCTAAATTGCATTATTAACGCAATATTTTCTTAATCTCGATATAAGGGAACGCTCGGTTTGTGTGTGTATATACAAATAATTAAGAAATCATAATTCCATTTCATTTGGTGAATATAAAAATTCTGTAAATTAGAAAAAATAAATACTCACTTAATTTAGACGTAAATGTTGTAAGATATATGTTTGTAGGTTTGATCGAACCATTTACATTTTCTTCGTCCACATCCGAACAAAATCAGCTTTCACAATGATCTCAGAATCAAATCTATCTGTCAAATCATTGTGAAAACCAGTTTCGTTTTCATAACAGCGGACACAAGTTGACGATTTTTTGAGATTGTTTAATTATTATAATTATTACAAACCACTTTTTATCGATTGGAATATCCCCCGTTGTACCTTGTAGTATAATCGATGAGGTATATTAATTTGTATCATCTAAATCAACTCCTGTTTGATTCTATTTAAAATTACTCAATTCTCATGAGAATTATTAAATTTTTTATTGAAATATAAATTGTACTCACCATTTTATTTAACTCTCTTCGTCTTAACTGTTGTTGAGAGTTTAACAATTTGTATTTTACCTTCTTTCTGTTATTCTTATTTTTATTCTGGTTTGTCACATGTATCGGACCTCGAATTTCTGTGAAGATCCTAAAATAACAAGGAGACGTGTGCCAGACGTCGAAATTTCTAATTTCAAGAATTCTCTCTCTCTCTCTCACACACACACTCTCACTCCCTTTGTTACTAAATTTCAAGAAAAATATGCGAAAAGAAGAAAAAGAAAAGAGCAAAATTACAAAAAGCATAAAATTAAAGTTTTCAATCGTTTCGACTATTCAAACTCTTTCTCTTTTTCTATTACTGAACGTACAAAAAATTAGTATTAAACGATAAGTCGAAAATTGTTCAAGTTGTTCTTCGTTTAACGGATCATTTGTTATTTCTTTTTTTTCTTTTTTTTTTTAATTCACATTTAAACACGTGCTAACTCTGTTGAATATCATCGAAAAAGTCCGACGTTTGACGTGTTTCTTCGTAGGTTTTTTTTTTTTTTATTTTATTCTCTTCTCTCTCGTTGTTTTTCTTTTTTATTTTTTTTTTTTGTTATTTTTTTAATACTCTTCTTCTCTTATTTTTTTATTCCGGTCTCGTCAAGGTGACGGCGCGCGTATTATCGTCCGACAGACCGGACACCATACGAAGAGGCGTAACAGAACGCAAGGAATGCTTGGAACGATGATCAGTGATATTTAAACGATCCTCGATCCTCGATCCTCGATCGATAGATCTACTTGGGAGGTTTTCATCGTGCCAGCGGGATGTATTACAAAACAATTTCAAAACTGTATTTGTGTGAAAGAAGATATCCACGCGACTAATAAACGCGAACGCTAATAATATCAACCCCTCGTTTATTTATTATTATTATTATTATTATTATTATTATTATTATTATTATTATTATTATTCCCAGTTCATTTATATTATTGATATAAAATCAATATCGATATTAAAATTATGTGATAATTTTATTTGGGGAAAAAGAAAAAAATATTAGTTCAAATAGATGATCTTCCGATTTATAATATTATTTTCTTTTGTGATTAATTTATTTTAAATTAAATAGATGCAGATAGGATTGATATTTCTTTTAATTTTCCATTTAATTGCATTGTGTTTCTTTTAAGATTAATTTAATAATTAAATAACTTTCTATATGGTAGACTTAATATTTCTACTTTGCATTTAAAGTGATTCTTTACTGTAATTATTATAAATTTCAAATGAAATTGACATAGGTAGGCCTTGATACCTTTACCCCCCTTTGCATTTAATTTCATTGAATTTTGTTTCTTTCAAAATTAATTTAATAATTAAACAACCTTCCTAGATGGTAGACTTAATATTTTTACTTCGAATTAAATACAATTTTCATTAATAATTGATATTAATTGTCAAATAAGTTTATAATAACAGACAATTTTACTATTCGCGTAATTTGACAATTAACGTAACCTTTATTATCACTTTTTTTTATTATTAAATTTGCAAATTACTCTCTCAAAGATTCATATTACATTTTCTTTTTTTTTCTTTTTCTTTTTATAATTCACTTCGGGGAGAAAGAAATAAGTCGGCGAGTAAAGTCTTTCATGTAATTTCACGCGCTACCATCCTCGTAAGTTTTTACAAGCTGCCGCGGGTAAGACTCTCGCAAAGGGCAACCAACGTCTACTTTTCTAATCACGAGCTTCGCCGATCTTCTTCTTCTTCTTCTTTTTCTTATTATTATTCCTCTTTCTCTCTCTTAACTCTCAAAGGAGAGGAGAGGAGAGGAGAGGAGAGGAAAGAAGACCCAGAGAGCCACCGAAAGAGAGCGTCAATCTCGAGAGGGTAAATCCTGCGGGATATGAACGCTTCTGGCCGCTCCTTCAGAACACGTCTCGTGTTTCAAACTTTTTTCCCCCCTCGACATTCTCGATGCCGATCCTCTTCTTCTCTAATGTAAGATCTGACGATGACGACCACGACGTAGAGGACGACGACCATGATGACGTTTCGATCGAGCATCGTCATCGTCCCCACCACCTCGGTACGAAAATCAAATTTTCAATCTTTTCGAATAAATACGATTTATATCTTTGAAATAATGAATTGTTCGATTATTAAATATGGAAATACTCTTTTGTAAGTTTTCTTATCGTAAAGACAATATTTAGAATTTATTCGCGAATTATAAACGCGAGTTAAATAAATATTCGATCAACTTGATGATGATGATAATAATGCGTCGTAATATAATAAAATTATTCGAAGTAATTAATCATATTGATCGTATTTAATCACATATATAATACGTAAGATTCGTAATTTATTGGAATAAAAATTTTGTTGAAATTTTCTACGCGTATTATTCGTAAGTAAATAATCAAATATATACATAGGCGCGGATGATACACGTCAACTTATTGAATTTTTATTTAACGGAAAACTTTATCTTAAGGAATTAATCATCGATAATTACTAAACAAATATAGAAATACTCGTAATATTTAAAATGATACGAAAATTGTATGAAACATTTTTTTCGCGGTTTACACCGTAAGTTAGTACTCAAACGTGCTAGTAGGGTCCGTCGACATATATTATTTTGCACGTGCGTTATCGGACCGGCTGATAACACCAATGGCAGTTATGCGTAGGCCTGATAAAGATACCGCTTGACCTTACGACCCCACAGCGATTCTCCGAACGTGAAGTAAAAGACTTTAAAAGAAGAAGAAAAAGAAGAAGAAGAAGAAGAAGAAGAATAAAAAGAAGATGGAGAAGAGTCCTTTCAGAAATGATTAAATACTCGATGGAAATGACGAAGAATTTTTTTTTTGGTTTCTTTTGATTAGATCAAATGACACATTAAAAATCGAGTCCTAGAAATAGGATTTAATACAACTTGAACGATGTTTACTGTATTTTATCCTGCATCGAAATGATGTCGAAAGACTTATTACGAGCAAAGACATCAACGAGAGATATCTCATATCGAATCCTTCCAAGAACTGAACCATCTCTTCCTCCCCCTCCCCCTTTCTTTTATCTAATTAATGCCGGCAAATCGATGAGGTTTAGACTTTTCTCGAAAGATCGTAAATGTTAACGATATCGAATCATAGGACAATCGGTTGGAATAATATTAATCTTATTAAAGGAAATGCAAATGCTCGTGACGCGTACGTATTCTATATTAATTAGTTGATAAATATGTAATTTATTATACGAAGTTATTTTTTAAATAGATTATTTATATCAACTTTCACGATTCCTTCCTTATCGACAATTTGCTCGGTAATGTACCTATCGAATCTTTACATGATAATTTACCGACAGTCGCATGCAATTTTTTTACAGTCGATACAGAAGTTAACTACTTTACCAAGAATGGTAAAACAGTTATCTTCTTTTATCCACATCAGTCGGTAAATTTGTTTGAGTAAAGAATAAACTGTTTCATCGTTTCCTGCCTCCTAGGATGGAAACAGAAAAATAACGTGTTAAGGAGTCGTTACGTAAAACTTCGAGTTTATTGAGCAAACGTCTCCATTCTACGAGCGATAAAGTTGTGTCGGAGAACGAAAAAAAGTAGGAGTAAACGGAGGCTGATCGAAAGAAATGATATAAAATTGTATGAACTAACATTAGCTGAATGATAATTTCATAAATACTTCAACAAAGAAATGCCTTTTAAATTCTTTTCTTTTTTTTACTTTTACATATAATAAAATATCCTAAGTTTCTGTAATCAATAGAAAAATGTTAGATAACGAAACGTTTTTCTTTTTCAGAGAATTGTGTACAGTAAAGAAGAAGATTAGTAAGTAAGGTGTAACGGTGACGATCTTTTACAACAGGATGTAGTTAGTAAGAGGAGGCAGAGAAGGAGGCGTAAAAAGTAAGAAGAAAATTGCAAAGAAAAAAGAAAAAAAAAGAACAAGAAAAGGAACACCAGCGAGAGCCATTGATAGAAGCGACGAAGCGAGGTCAGCTATTTGTACGCGTGACAGACCCCTCCGGAGAATCTCGTACGTGAACGGTCTTTACATGTACGTATATGTACATGTGTGTAAATGCGTAAATCGAAGGTACACTACTCGCACAAATTTCCTCTACTGATATGTGCTTTACGATCATATATGCGTGTTAAATACGTGTGACCGCACGAATATTCCGTCTTCTCTCCACCTTTCCATTCTCTTCCTCCTCCTCACTAATATCGTCGTGAAAGAGTGGAAAAAAAGAACAAACTATAAGAAGAAAGAGAACGATGGATCAAAATTTCTATACAAAAAAAGGTCGAACGAAAGTTTACCGAGGATTACTTTTGCCACCCGTTAGACCTGATTATTTCTTCTACTTTGTGATTTATGATGAAATTTCTTTCATCTTTTTGTCTTTTTACTTTTTACACACATTCCCACAACATATGTGAGATATTAATTTCGAATATTTTGAAGTTCGAGTGGGGGGAAAAAAATGAATTGTTTATCAATTATATCAATATCACAATTGAATGTTTCGTATTTGGATAAGAATAGATTTGAGAATAGAAATCGATAGAATGGGGTTAAGTGCAAGGGTTGAAAGTGTGTGTGTGTGTGTGTGTTGTCTGTGAGTATGTGAAGTATGTGAGAAAGAGAGAAGGGTGGGAGGAATTGGTGAGAGATAAGTGAGAAAGGAGAACAAGTAAGACAGGAAAACCGTACGTCTTAGTATAGGAACTAATATACATCTCTAAGTGAAGGGTTAAATTTAGAGCGACCTATTCTATGCATAGGTGCTATCCCTCTCTAGGATTTCCGTTTCCTTTCAACCCTGTCTCCTCAAGGATAAACGTACGTCTATTGCGTCTTAGAACCGAAACACGTCTAACTTGTTCCAATTCTTACTTTTTATTCTAATTTGAAAGAACTGACGAATGACAGAAGAAGCATCGTCGCGCGTGAGAAAAATTTTCTATTTCGTTGTACGTCAAAAAAAACAAGAAATAAATAAATAAATAAAATCAATGCAAATTTATAATTTAAATTTCATTGTTATTTTGTTTTTAATAAATGAATTTGAAATTTCGTTTATTCGGATTTGAATTTACATTTATCTTAATCCGAACGAATATAAGAAAAGAAAGTATTATTTAATATTAATCAAGATTATAATAATTTGAAATTATACCAGGGATTGAATAATAGTTTCTAGCCCAACATAAGAACAATCTTTTATCTAGGTTAGTCAAACTGAACGTATTATTATATGCAAATAATTTGGAATAATTTGTTATAATTATTAATTAATGATTTAAACAATATTTATTAAATTACGTTTATCGCGATTTCTCGCATAATATTATCATTATTATTATTATTATTAAAATAAAGTATATGATTTTAAACTTATGTTCGGATACTTGTAATGGGATAAATAATTTTTGGTTTAGTATGGATTTAAAGAAGAAGAAGAAAAAGAAAAAAAAAAGAAGTTTCTTAAAAGTTTCCTTATAAACTTCGATCTAATAATCCAACACGATCTCTTACATGGCTTGTATCGTTTTAAACGTTTGTCGTCTCGCGTCATCTCTCTATTCTCGGAGGGATTAATTGTTCTAATTAAGAGGGATCGTAGCTCCGGAATAACTCGTCGAGTTTATATTCGTCCACGGATGCTGATACATTCTTCTCTCGTCTTTTCTTTTCTCTTTTTTTCTTTCTTTTTTTTCTTTTTATCACACACACACACACACACACACACATCTTTTCTTTCTTTTTTTTCTGTCTGTGTCTGTGGGTGTCTCTCATTTTCACCCTCGTTTGAACAGCTATTTTTACATTATTCGCTGTTGTGTCTCGAGTAGCAGGAATGATCACGAGAATCCAACGTTAACATATTTCTGGCTTGAGTCATGATGATTACGATATGAGAGAGAAAGAGAGAGAGAGAGACTAGGAAAAAGGAACAGGAAGGACGAACGGAAAGATGAATGGAAAATGGTTTCTTTCTTTTTTTATACGATTTACGATCACAATTTTTAATCTAATTTTTATCCATTCCATTGAAAGAGAAATTAAAAAATAATTATCAATAAGATTAAGAATCTTTGATCATTGGGTTTAAAATAGAAAATTGTTTTATATCATTATTTTTGACATCTACTATTTTTTTCTTTTACTGAAAGACAACTTCTGTCTCTTTTTATTATTTTGTCAAATAATATAAATTTGTACACGCTTCTGATAAAGTTTTGAGCCTCGCTAAAGAACTTTCATTTTTATTCGAAATAAATGTAAATTAGAGCGAATCGAAAATTGTTTCTAACGTAAGTTAAGTTAACAAACTTTCAATTAATTTTTCACGTATACTTAAGACAAATTTGATTGTCTGATTTAATTGTAATTTAAGGACACGACTAAAAACCTTGAACTGTTTTAAAACGTATAATCAAAGGATCAAAATTCGTGACAAGTGAAGAAGAAGAAGAAGTTGAAGTGATGAAGGTGAAAGCAGGATGAAGATGAAGATGAAGATGAAGATGAAAATGAAGATGAAGATGAAGATGAAAAGGAGGAAGAAGAAGAAGAAGAAAAAGAGAAGAGTGAAAAGTAAATACACGTAGTATTCTATCTCTTTCTATCTATTTTGCATGAGGATGCATCTTAATCGAGACACCACGCGGCGTTTCTTCTTCATCATGTTCCTTCTTCATCCTCCTCCTTTTTATTCCTGAGAAAAATACTCTCGATAAATACCCGTCTCGAAAGAAGAGAGAGCACCGCGTTAAAAATGAAAAAGGAATACGGCCGTTCATAATTAAAGAGCGCAATTTGATTACCATGATCGTGATATCTATCGAACGAATTATTTTCTTTTTTTATTTATATTTTTAGTTTTATTCTTAGCGATTGTGCTTAACGAGAAATAAAATAAATTAAGATTAATCCCATCCGATTTGAAAACACGACGACGACGACGACGACGAAGAAAATGATTTAAAAATTGTTAAATTATTATTCAAACGTTTTTAGAGAAGATTATTATTATTATTATATTTTTAAACGTTATATTTTTATGCTAATATTGTATCAATACAAAAATAAAATAGAAATATACCAAAATCTAATAAACAAAGATATAAATAATTGTTTCTATAAAAAAAAAAAGCATTAGTTTTTAAAATTATTATTTTCTATTAGGAAATTTTCACAAGCTGTCGTCATACAATAAAATAAAAAAGAAAATTTCGGTTTACAAAATAATATTACAAAATATAATAAACTCTCATCCCTAAATCTAATACTCGAATAGGCAAAAATTTGCCATAGAAAAAAATCAAATTAAATATCGATACCACGGTTCTTCTCCTTTTAACAGTCATAAAGAAAAATATAAATAACTCTTTTTAGTAGTCTGACGAAGAAAGGAAAGGAAAAAGAAAATAATAAAAATAAAAGAAAAAAATAAAATAAAAGAAAATAAAAGAAAAGAAAAAAAGGAATCCTGCCCTTGACCCTTGTGGATCCAGATTCTCGGACAACTTGGACCACATTCTGGGTCGTCTTCTTTGCGTTCCCAAATCTGATCCGGTTTGGATACCGCAGGATAAGAAAAGAGAAAGAAAGAAAGAGAGAAAGAAAGGAAATTGAAAAAAAAAAAAACAGTCAAGAAAACGCAGAAGGAAGATGACAAAAAAGAATGATGGTGGTGGGTAGGTGGTAGTGAATAGTTGTGACGATGATGACGATGGTGACGGTGAAAAGAAAGAGAAGTTTGGGACAGAGTGAACGAGAGGAATGGGGACAAAGAATCAGCCGGAGGGGGTGAGGGAGGGAGGAGAAAGAGAGGGAAGAAGGGATCCGAGGGAAGAAAGAAACGAACTTTCCAGTAGGGGGAAGTCAAATGTACGCGACGTGCTTCTTAAACTTCGAATACCATGGAACACGCGAAACTCGTTTCGTCGTGTCTCTCCAAACGAGCAGGAATCTATGATTATGTTTCTTTTCTCTCTCTCTCTCTCTCTCTCTCTCTCTCTCTCTCTCTTTCCCTAAACCCCCTCCCTCTCTTTCCATGTAAGCAACTTCACTTCTGTCTTCCTCTTCTGCTTCTTCTTTTCGTACCATACAACCACCACCACCATCACCACTACCACCACCACCACACCACTACTACCATAATTTTTCTCTTTTTTTCCCCCTCTTCCGTTTTAAACTCTCGCGAACAACCCACGGTGAATTTTATTCCCTCGATAATTTCATTTGGTCAGATAAGAAATAAAGGAGACAAAATTAAATGGAAAATAAAGTAAAATGAGTGAAAGATTTTTAAGAGATGGACGATAGGGGAGAGAAGATAGGGGGGGGGTGGGAGTTGAGGGAGAGAGTATATTGTTATGTTGTATTTTTGTTGTTGTCGTTCGTAAGTATTATTTTATGGCGAATTTAACAGTGTTCTTCTCTAGTTGTTAATACTTTTCCACGTTTGTGAATATTTTATGGTGAATTTTAACGATTAGTATGGTACACAGATTATAGGAATGTTTGAAAGAGGATAGGAATGCGGTGAAGGGGAGAGAAGCGATAGGAGGACTTTCTCGAGTAAGTTTGCTTCGTAAACTGAGAAACATTCCTAATAGTATCTCGAATAGTCTATACAATGAAAGTAGACGTAACTGTGAGCTAAAGGAAGAAATAGAAATAGAAATAGAAATAGAAAGAAGAAGAGAAAGAGAGAGAGAGGAGAGAGGAGAGAGAGAGAGAGAGAGAGAGAGAGAGAGAGGTATAACAAATCAGTATTTCAGAATACATTACTGATTAACAATAACTATAAGGGCTCGAGATAGAAAGCAAAAGAAAAAGATAAAAAAATATAAAGAGACATTTTTTCAGGTATACAGATCGAAAACCTATTTCATAAAATTAACATAATTTTCTGATGATGATGATGATGATGATACTTTTCGGAAGATCAAGAAGTAGAATATATCCTGAATAACAAATCGGGTTGGTGAACCCGAACTCGGTAGGAAGTGAAAGGATAAAGGGTGAAATAAACGGGGTTACGGGTGGTGGTAGAGGACGGGGGGTGGGTGGATGGTTGGTGGTTCGACTTAAGGATGAAGTGAACGAGACCGAGAGAATCGATGGGTGGGAGAGGAGTGGAGAGGAGAGGGGAGGGGGAAGTTGGTAGACAAAGGAAAAGAAAAAGAAATAAAAAAGTTGAGGAATGAGAAGGGACGGGGAGGGAGGGGGGGAGGAAGAAGATGAAGAAAGGTGAACACAACGAAAAACGAAAGGTGAAAAGTGAAAAGCATTTGAGAAAAGGAAATTTCGTGTGCTCGTTGAAGTACGAGAATAAAGAAAAAGAAGTTAAAGGATGAAAAAAGAAGAAAAGAAGAAGAAGAAAAGGATGAGGATGAGGATGAGGATGAAGGAGAAAGGGGAGGGGGAGAGGTACCTATAGAAGGACCTGCACGGCCAGTGGGAATGGAATGCAGGTACAAGTCCAGTCTCCGGGTTTGCTCTTGCCTCCTCACCTCCTGACCAACCTCTTACCCCCTCCCCTCTCCTCCCCTCCTCCTCCTCATCATCCTCATCCTTCTCTTGGCTCTTTTCTTTACTTCTTCCTCGTCACTTCCTTCACCGCTCCTCACTACTTTTCTTCTTCTTCTTCTTCTTCTTCTTCTTCTTCTTCTTCTTCTTCTTCTTCATCTCCTTTCCTTTACATCTTCGATGCCGATCCTCCACTACACTTTTTTTGTTCAATCACTCTATCCTTCTCTCCCTTCTCATTTGTTCTTTTTTGTTTTTTCTTTTTGCTGGTACTGTTAACTGTTACCAACGACACGGTGGACAGAATCAAGCAACATGTTCGATTCGACAGGCTGCTAGCTACTAACAACATCCACCTACTATTAAAAACATTTATCTATCTCTCTTTCTCTTTCTCTTTCTCTTTTTCTTTTTATTTTTCTTTTTCTTTTTCTTTCCCTTCCTATTTTTCTTTCTGTTTTGTTACTTTTACTGTTACCCATTACAACCCCTATTACTAAATTCATTACCTCTGTTATCGCAGCCCGCACGCGTAGATATTCCACAAACGGTTGTTGTTTCTTCCTTCATTTTATCGAACACATAAGACACTTACGCGCGTCTGTAACTTCCTTCATATTTTCACTTTATTTATCTTCCATGTTTTTTTCGTAGGAATGTGCGTACGTGTCTTATTGATTATAGACGATAAATCTTATTTCTCTCTCTCTCTCTCTCTTCTTTACCGATAGATCTGGTTCTGTAAATAAACAAAAACAAATAATATTATTCTACGGGATTCTACATTGTTAACAACATTCATAATAAGCGTGATTATCTTTTTATCAGATCTTTATAATCATTCTGTCATTATTAGTATTGCATTTTTTACATCCAAATTTTAATAAATAAATACAAAAAAATGATTTATTATCATAATAAATTAAATTGTTTCGATAATTGATGACCCAAATAGGAAAATACATATTACACTGTTCTTATTAAGGCGGAACCAAAATTCGTGCGTTTATTGTGTTGAAACTTTACTTTGAAACGTGCACAATGAATTGTTTTCGTTAAATTTACTTTATAAATATTAATTTAAAAACGTACGAACTTTTGGTTCACCATAATATTATTATATTAACGATATAGTGAAAATGAAAGTTTTCAACAACAAAAAATGACAAAGTTAACGAAGTTGCAAGAGTTAGAACGAAAGAGTAAGAAAGAGAGAGAGAGAGAGAGAGAGACCATAATATTATTATATTAACGATATAGTGATAACGAAAATGAAAGTTTTCAACAACAAAAAATGACAAAGTTAACAAAGTTGCAAGAGTTAGAACGAAAGAGTAAGAAAGAGAGAGAGAGAGAGACCATAATATTATTATATTAACGATATAGTGATAACGTAAATGAAAGTTTTCAACAACAAAAAATGACAAAGTTAACAAAGTTGCAAGAGTTAGAATGAAAGAGTAAGAGAGAGAGACGGAAGAAGGTATGGAGTTGAAAAGAAGGGTGGGGGTAAAAGTAGCAGGTCGAGGTTCGATCACCCGGAGGTGGGACCCAGTGGAAAGGGCCTGCGAGTGGAATGCGGCCTACGTGCGGCCCTGCCGTGGGAGACAGCCGAAGCGAAGCAACGAACGACCTACTAGCATCAACGGTGGAGCCGTTGTGTTGCGAGTGCCTTGGGAGAGCACCCAGCCACCGGCTCGTTAGTTTATTCTCTTTCTCTTTCTCTCTATATATACAATACTTCTCTCTACACTGTACACACGAACGAAGGAAGGAACGAAGGAAGGAACGAAGGAAGGAACGAACGAATGCAGTCACGGCCGACTCGAATCGAGCTCTGATAACGAGCCTCTTTTTTTCCCTTCCAAACGGTAGAACATTTAAATGCCCTGAATCGGTATTGGATACTTTAATAAGATTCATGCGAGTTGTTATTATGTTGATACAAGTATCAAATATTTTCTACTTTTTTGAACGAATTTTTTGTTGAAACGTCTACGATGGAATTTGAAAAGGTGGAATATTTAAATGCATCGTATCTTTGTATACGTTTTTTAATAAGATTCACGTGAATTGTTGTTATCACGTTGGTACAAGTATCAAATATTTTGTATTCTTTCTTTTTTTTCTTTTTTTTCTTTTTTTCTACACGTTTACGATGAAATTTCAAACGGTGGGATATATTTAAATGGATTGTATTCGTGTAGTGGTTAAATAAAATTCACGCCAATTGTTATTACGTGGGTGCAAGTATATAACATTTTGTATTTTTTTATTTATCGATAAGATCATTTGGTTCGTTGTCATTTTTTAATATTTTTAGTTTGGATTATTTATCATTCTATAGTAAATTATTTGAAATATTTACAAAAGAATTTCGAATAGTGGAACATTAAAAAAATCCACTTCATTTGTATATTTCATTAAAATTCACATAGATTTCTATTATATATATATATAAGCATGTAATATTTATATTAAATTAACTAAATTTATTATTTTTCAATAAAATTTTTCGAACCAATCGTTGTGATGTTCGTAAACAATTTTGACTTTATCTATGTTGATTCACTTACTTTATCCATTTTTGTACAAAAAGAAAAAAGTCAAAAAGAAAGGAAGAAAAAATAAAAGAATGTTCGATTCTTTCACGCGTCATTCGATCGTATTTCAAGGCTGAATATCATCTGATATGGCGTCATTAAAATATGATAATTCATTGATAATTCGTAAATAAAATATACGTATATTCTGTTCTCGGTTACGCGTGCTATGTCAATGTCAATTCTTCTTTTCGAATTCACGTGGAACGACTCAAGCTGCTCCATAATCGATCAGGATCATTTCATACTTTTGTGTGTGTGTGCGTATGTTTCCATCGATTTTATTTTTATTTTTCTACCTTTTTCTTTTGCTTCTCTTTTACCTTTTTCTTTTTTATTCGAACAATCTTATCAAATCGTCACGATTCTACATTGTGGTGTGTTCGAAGGACACCAGACTAGTATAACTGCCGTTATCTCATTCGACGATCGTTTCAATAAAAAAAAAACTCGACGAAAACCAAAAAAAAAAAAAAAAAAGAACCAAAAAAGAAAAGACAAATCAAAATATTACAATAAATTACAATATTTTATCTGTGTCTTTTTTCTTTCCTTCCTCTTTTCCCATACATTTTTTCAACAATCCACAAAGAAAAGAAAAGAAAGAGAAAAATTAATTGAAGATTAATAATAATAATAATAAAAAAAGAAATAAATATAAATAAATTGTAGTTCTTATATATTAAATGAAAATAATCCTAGGAAATCATAGCAATCTATAATAATTCGCTAGATATAACATGATTTTGATGAACGATCCAACCGGATATGATCTTCTAAAAGTACTCATATAACATCTCGGATACCTGGTGTCCGTAACTAATCCTTTAAAAAGCTTTCTAGATTCTAACGGATATGAACATGTAAGACTAGTTACAGAAAATATATATAAATACATACATGCGTAACATGATTTTAATACACGTGGAAATAAGAGAACAGCTGCGAAGATATACTTTGATCTACACATACAAACAAACCAGGTTGAAATACGTCAAATGTCATGTGTGTAAGTCTCTCTTACACATACATATCAACATTGTACATAGATATATGTAATTCTTAACCATGCATACGTATATTGTACACATGTATATATGTACATCGGGCTAAATACAAAGTTTCTTTCGTATTGTTCCGTTTCGTATTTCGTGCTCGATGTATTTGATCAGCTGATAATCACTGACCAGTGATATGTGTGATTACTAGTACATTTATATACTTCCTGAAAGACCAAAATTGGGGAATGTCAAGATTCACATGGTATGTCCGAAATATTAATGTATAAAAATATATCCGAATATTCGGGGATTCACCGAGATATTTGGAACGTGCTGACATTCACCGTGTGAATCTTGACATTCTCCAATATCGGTCTTTCACCGTAACATATATATATTTATAAAAAAAAAAAAAAATATATATATATGTGTGTGTATGTATAGGAAGATAGGAGCCGGTAAAGCGTAACGTTCGCGTACGTGTACGGACGAGCTGCGTCGTCCATAGTCTCTCAGCGTGGGACCAAAGCGACTCAAAAAGTCGCACGACTCGCGTTCAGCGACTCTCAGATGGTATATTCTACACATCGTCTATGTAATACTCGAAGAAACGAGAGAGGGAGAGAGAGAGAGAGAAAATGGAAGAATCGAAATAAAAAAAGATATTTAATCGAATTATCAAGATAAATATTAAATAATATCAGTAAATTGTAATAATTTGAAAAATAAGATGTAAATTGACGAACGAATTATTATAATAATTGATAAAATAATTTAATGTAAGTTTATTAAGCATTAAAAGTGATATCGCAAAAAAAGTATATTAGACGTTTAATAATTGGAGAAAGAAAGAAAAATAAAATGATAAAAATAATAAATAAAATAATAAGAACGTATCAGTAATTGTCTCTTAATTTGATTTACCAATTATTTTCTATACGATATAATCTAAAATAACTCGTAGAGAAAATAAAATAATATATGAATAATAAAATTATAATTTTAATGACAATAAATATAATAATAATAATATTTTAAATAATATAATAAAGATAATAAAATAATAATAATATATACAAAAGAACAAATAAACATCCCCTTCCCTTCCAAAAAAAATTAAATATTACCGATACCCGAATTCGGAAGACTCGAAAAACCACCACCCGGTTGTGGACCAATTAGAGAAGTTCGTGGTACAGTCACAGAAAAGAGAAGTGAAGGGAAAAAGTAAGGAAGATGAAAAAGAAGAGAAAAAGAGAAGAGAGGAAAGGAGAGGAGAGGAGAAAAGAGGTCCTGCTGCCTTCGAGGAATCCGTTTCTCGGCAAGAGACGTTCCCTTTCTCGGCCCTTTGTCGTTTCGATATCGAAAGGGTCGGCGCGATTCAAGGACAAAGGGCGAAGCTTGCACCGGTCGCGATTCACGAAGCAAAAACGGCAGCTGCTGTACTTCGTTTCCCTCTACCGCTACCCTCCTCTTAACTTCCCTCCCCCTCCCCTATGCTTCCCCTTTCTCACCCGTCTCTCTTTTTACCTTCTTGTTGGAAAAGAAGAAAGAAGGAGAAGAAAAGCAAGATGGAGGAAGGAAGTACTACTACGCAGGATAAGAACGGATATTCTTCTTCGAAGTTTACCTCCTCCCTTCTCCCCCACTTACTTCCCCTTATCCCTCTTGCCACACTCTCTCTCTCTCTCCCTTCCTCTATCAAGTTCCTACCAAAAAGTTCCCTTTTTATTTTTATTTTTATTTTTATTTTTATTTTTATTTTTCTTCTTTTTGCAAGGACTTTTTTCATCCTTCCCTATATACATACACCCGTCGATCTTGTATTTGAAAGAAGAACACGAGTCCCGAAAAAAATCGAGAAAGAGAGGACAGATCAAAGGGGAGAAGGGAGAAAGAAGAACGGTGAGAAGGAAGAGGAGGAAAAGGGAGAAGGGAATTGGCCCTTGAAGACGGGCACGTGTCTTACTCGAGACATCTGCCACTGAAAAGGACCCGCTGTGTTGTTATATCGTTCCACCGTTATATCGTTTACCTTAACACCGAACCGTGTCCGTTTCTTTCTCTTACCTTCCTTTATTCTTTCCTTCTTCTTCTTCTTCTTCTTCTTCTTTCTGCTTTTTTTTTCGTTTATACTTCATTTTTGGGTATTTTATTCTTATTACTAATTTGCATTTTCTTCATATTCTGTTTCTCTACTTTCCTTCTTCTTCTTCTTCTTCTTTCTGCTTTTTTTCGTTTAAACTTCATTTTTGGGTATTTTATTCTTATTACTAATTTGCATTTTCTTCATATTCTGTTTCTCTACTTCTTTTTCTTCTTCTTCTTTTATTTTTTTATGCGTGTATTTCTTCTCTCCACAAAAATTCGTTTTTCCTTTTTTTTTCTTCTTCTTCTTCTTATCTTCTTCTCAATTTTTTTCTACGTTTTTGGATACTTTTTCTTACGACTAATTTGCATTTTCTTCACATTTTGCTTTCCTGTTTTCTTCTTTTCTCATACATTTTTTTTTTCCACAAATTCAAATATACTTCTCGCGTATCCTTTTATTTCTTCCTTCCTCGTGTACTTTTTTTAACTACGAATTTTCATTGTTTTCACGACGTCTTTCTCTCTTTTCCCTTTTTTTTCTATTATTCACGTACTATTTCTTTCTATGCACTTGGATTATATTCACATTTTCTTCTCTTTTCCTGTTTTCTTCTTTGCGTACACTTTTTGCTACGAATAATTCACTTACATCACACGTTTTTCTTTTTCATTACTTCTTCTTCTTCTTCTTCTTCGTTTTCGTGTATTTTTGCTTTCTATGAACTTAAATTTTCTTCGCATTTCTTTCTCTCCATTTCTTTCTTTTCTACTTTTATCCATCATGCAACAATTCTTCTCTTTATGAATTTAGATTGATATTCTACTTCTTCTTCTTATTCTTCTTCTTTCCACGAGTTAGGGTTTCCTTACACACATTTTTTTCTTTTTTCTACAAACCTTCTTTTCACCTTCCATAAGACGAAAGAACAGCAGCTGCCCTTTTAACATCTCTCATTCTATCTAACCGAAAATAAGTACATGCACCTGCCCTTTCCTTAAGGGCTGGGAGAGAGAAGAAGGGAGGAGGGATTAAGGGAAGGAGGACAACTGTTAAAACTCGAATTTCGAGAATGGGATCGTCATCGCGTAACAGCAATAAAATATTTTCTAGACAATTCAAGTTGAAGAAAAACTTTCAACATCTCAAACTAGTTCTCTTGATTTTCTTTCTTTTTCTTTTTCTTTCTTTCTCGTTTTTATTGTACTTTTTCAAACGTATAATATATAAATTCTCATTCGAAATAAAACACGTTCGTGAAGAAATATTTTCTTTGAATTTAACTCACCGTTAAAAATAAAAAAGAAAAAAAGAAAACATGGCGTCCGTTCGCCATCTTTGATTCTCACGAAGAAACATAAAATTACAATTTGTATCTTACCGAACAAGATTTCGTTTCGCGTTTTAATTTCTTCCGTTCGGCGTTTGTTTTTTCTTGTCTTTTTTTGTATTTCCGCTTTCTTTTCATTTTCTTCCATTTTTCTTTTTAATTTGTACTAGTTATGTGAATTAGATCGCAAGACTGTTCTTCTATGTAAAACAGACCAACCAACCAACCAACCAACTAGCTTCCGCTGACTTATGCAATATGAACGCTTTATTACACCGCACGTTACATTTTATTTGCCACTTACACGATCACGTTTGTTCTCTCTCTCTCTCTCTCTTGGTAATACTCTTATTATTTTTTCTTTTTTTTTTCTATTTTATTTTTTTTCCTTACATAAATATTCATACGATAAACCGTGAGAAATCTGCGGATGTTGTATACGCGAACGGAATTTCTATACCTCGTTTACATATTTCTTTTTCTCGATCTGTCGATTTATTATACTTTATCGAAGTATGACTACGTGAGTGGAGAGATATGCGGACAAATCGACAGATAGATCGACTCTAAGCGAATATCCGTTCTTACTATCTGTGTTGAAATTTATGATAATAAGAAGTTGATTGAATTGATTCTATGAATGAACGAACGAATGAATGAACGAACGAACGAACGAACGAATGAATGAATGAACGAATGAATTAATTAATAAGAACATTAATAAAATTGTGTTGTTTTTTCTTCTTAATTGTAATGCTTAATTATTTCGTTTTAATAAGAATAATAAATTAAACGCGTATAATAAATTTTTATTAATAATTTTATGTCATCTAAAATTACGAGAAAACATGTATGCACACGTGTATGCATGAGAGAAAGTGATATTAATAGATTAATGTAGGATTCGTGAAAAAAACTGGGCCGTTGGACCGACTGGACACCGGGATTCGAACCCGGATCTTCCGCTTTTTAGGCGACTGCTCTTTAACCATTGAGCTATCCAGGGTCCACCGTCCAATCTCCTCACGAATACCTATCTAAGTGTTTGGCTTGGAGGCGCTCGCATCCCACATTAATAATTAATTAATTAAACATGTATAAAAAAAAAAAATTTATTAAAAACATTGTTATTATTAATCTCCGAATAATTGTGATGACTCGAATAGAGTAAAAAAAAAATTCCACAAAAATTTGTTAATCTTTTATAAATACTGAGATGACGTATACGAAAGAGAAAGATAGTTATAATAATGATTTGGCGGTTGTGCAAGGAAGAAGTTTAGTGTTGCGATCGTAGGTGACAGAAGGTTGTGCCATTTCTATTCCAGTCGCGGACGACGACCCGCAGACGGCTCCCAGACTACGTGCTAATAACTCGAGAAAAGATTTCACATCAGAGAAGGAGAGGGAAAGAGGAAGAGGAAGAAGAAGAAGAAGAAGAAGAAGAAGAAGAAACGAGGAGGAGAGGATTGTGCGTTCGAGAGCACGTGTCCAAATCGTTTTGCACGCAGAAACGCAAAAAGTAGGTCAACCAAGTACAACCCCTTCCCGTTCCTACCTCTACTAACACACTATTTTACCAATGAAACCCTGTCTGTGTGTACTTTTTGGCATGTCGATCAATTCCCAATTTTATCGTTTGCGAGATCTTATGTATAATAAAATTAACATTTGATATATAAATTGTGAAATCTTTTTTATCCGCACAATTATTTTGTTTACTTTAATAAACATAATTTATAAATATATAATTGACGTGCAGAATGTGTAAAGTAAATACCGATTCAGAGAAATTTATAAATGTTGTCTCGAAATTGTCGCAAAACACAAATACTTGTAAAATAAATTATTATATCATATATCAAATAATTATTTCATTATATTCATTCTTATTATTAATTAATATACGAAGGTGAGGGGTTGAAAAGTTTTGAACTTGAAGAAGGAAACAAAAAAAAACATTAAATTTCGTTTATAAATGCGAGAATGAATTTGAACGAAAACAATAAAATTACATTTCCACGTTAGATCAAAAACTTTTCAACCGATCCACGATAACATACCGCAAAGATTAAACAAATATGATCGGAATTTAGATAAACTCACCGATAATAACTTCACAAAGTCCCACACTCCCCAATTAACAACAACTCCGGCAAAAACCATGATTGTACACTTGTACTCGGTATTCTGTAAATACACAAAAAAAGAATACGAAAAATAATAAATAAAATTGATAAAAAGACACATTAAAAATAAATAAAAAATATAAAAAATGAACAATCGAAAATCGAAGGAGAGGAAGTTTGACGAATGTAACAGAGAGGAAGAATACAGTTCCGAGTAGTTTGGTGGTGCTGAATAGTAGATAAAGGAGACAGAGAATCCGAGTAGAAGTAGAAGTAGAAGTAGAAGTAGAAGTAGGAGATCGAAAGGAGGATGAGGTGGAGGTGGTGGTAGTGGTGGAGGAGGAGGATGGGGGTGGAGGGGAGGAAGTCGGTTAGAGGAAAGGGAGAGATTTAAAGAGGGCTGCTGTCGTCATTGGGATTCTAACCGAGCTCGTCCGCTTTTAAATGGACGACCCCTCGTTTCGTCGGCAACGAAACGGCTTTAACACTATGCGCTTCGTCGCCTACATTTACGCGCTTCTCTCTCTCTCTCTCTCTCTCTCACACACAGACATATGCATATATATTTATAGTTGGTGTGCAACACGAAGTTGAATCGCAGGACGGACGTGTGGACGGGCTCAATACCTTTTAGGTACGAAAGGAAGCGAACTTCCTTCCTACCTCCGATGTCACGCGCGAGCACGAGCCATTCTGTGTGTGTGTGTGTATGTGTGTGACAGAAAGAGAGAAAGATAGAGATAGAAATAGATAGATGGATAGAAAGAAACCTAGCGAGAGAGTGAGATAGAACATATTCGCTACCGTTTATATAATCCATCCTGTGACGTCAAGTTGTTTAATCCATTCATTACCCTATCTCTCTCTCTCTCTCTTTCTCTCTGTCTCTCTTTCTATCTCTTTCTGTCTCTTTTTCTCTTGTGGTACCACTGTGACACAAAAATAGAACAATTAACGGATGCAGCAACACCGACAATGCACAAGTAATGGTGTTTTACATTGTCTTCATTTTTTTTAATTTCTTTTCCCTTTTTTCCAATCTTCTTTTATTGTTCTTGTTGTTGATTAATTACATGTGTCTGATAATGTATCTACTAATGATATTAATGTCCCATTTTGATTATATGATTTTCTAATGCCAATCAAATAAAAATATCGTTAATGAATTTTTCGTCTTTTTTTTATTTCTTCCATTCGACAAAATATTCTTTTCGGTTAAATTTCTTCGTATAGAATGAAATACCATCACTTTTTATAAAAAAAAGAAAAAAATAAGAAAAGAAAAAAGCACGTACGTACAAAACTATAACAAATGAGACGATACTGAAATATTTAAAAAAATGTATTTTAAATTTCGTTCATTAAACTAATCATGCGAAAAGGAAGAAAGTAAAAAAAAAAGGAAAAAACAAACAAAGAAAAAGGAGGACAACACACACACACACAAATCAGACGTACTTTTCGAAATCATTCTTTTCCAATGCGGACAAGAAGATATCGTGAAAAACCGAGGAGACGTGGCATTTCTTTTTTCTTTTCTTTTCTTTTCTTTTCTTTTTTTCCCTTTTTTCCTCCCATTCGACTCTACTCGGAGCACAAGTTTTACGTGTATCAGAGGATCGAACTTCTAGATCTATGCGGATGTTCGTTCAACGACAACGACAACGACGACGTGTGCGGTATGGTAGTACGAAAGAGTGGGCGGACACATATCCACGAGCAAACGATTCACAGATATGTACGTCAGTGATCTTCATTCGGGATTTTCCACGTTTTATCAATGACTCTTCACGTTCCCGTATATCTTATCGCTTGTTGTTGAAAAAAAAAAAAGAAAAGAAAAGAAAAAGGAAAAAGAAATTAAACAAAATTTTCTAATGAAATAATCTCTCGAGTATTTTAAACGGAAGGAAGTAATATACGGTGGTTTCATTCGTTAATTCGCAAACACGAATACGAATAAAAATACATAATTTTGTTAATTGTACCAACACAAATAATTTCGATATAATCTATAAATTATGAATATTATACATTAGAACATTTTTTATTCGCATCATTTGTGGGCCGATTGTTTTTTTTTCACTAATTCGATTTCTCTTTTAACGGTTATTACTTAAAAATATTTTTCTTTTATCGGGTTATAGAAAACAAAAAACGAAACGGAAAATATTAAAAGGGAAAAAAAGAAAAGGAACCGATTGAGAAACACTGTACCATGCGTGACGGTAAAATTATTGTCTAGTGATAACGTACTAAGAATATTGTACTCGGATGGTCAATACTTTTTCAACTAGTCAAAGGCGGTATGACGTAAGGGCGAACACGACGGTCGATAAGAATTCCGACGCCTCCATTCAGTCGAGTATGAGAGAAAGAGGAAACCCGGACTCACCAGGGAAAGAGAGGGTGAGAGAGGGTGGGTGGAAGGGAACAGGGTGGGGAGGAGAGTCAGCGGGGAATCGGATACCGATACGAAAAGTCACGATTACGAAATCGTATTGCGAACGTAAGAGAACCATGGAATTTCATTCCAAAGAGAAAGAGAAAGAGAAAGAGAAAAAGAGAAGGAGAGAAAGAGAGGGAAGATTTGAGCGATATGAATCCTTTCTTTTTCGAACAATCAAATTGAAATTTTCCTATATGTTGGTTTTTCGATTTAAAAAGAAAATCAAAGCATTATTTCGACTCTTTGAAATTGATTTTGTTAAATAATTTCGTTAGGCGTCCTACATTTATCTAGACAAAGTTGTGATTATTGAATTGTGCGATATGAGTACTAAAAGTTTATTATTTTATTTATCTTGTATAATTGTTGTTATAATATTATATAATTTGATCGAACTTACTTTTATTTAAAAGAAGAAAAAAATAAATAGTTTTCTTTTCGTCGAAATTTCCAAATAATTTCAAACCAATTCTCCTATATATTATACATTACAAATAAATGATAAATAATATCAAAATGAGTTATAAAAGAATAAGAAAAATTCGAAGAACCTATTAATAATAAATTACAAATAATTATTATAAATATTTGACTGAACTCAACAACACAATATGTCTAACGACGAATGGAAAGATCAAAGAGGATTTTTCTCGAGGCTAGTAATTTGTATCGATTGATCGCTATTCAGTAAGATGATGTCATTGGATTTGAACGTTCGGTTACCGTTCGTTTCAAACGAGAAAGAAAAAGAAAGAAAAATATCTATGATAGAAATCAAATAAAAATAGATAATTTAGGATCTATCGGAACATAAATCGATGATGAAAAATATCATTAAAAAAGGTTTGCCTTTGATTATCTTTAACAAGCTCACTTTCTATCTCTTTTTATCTTATTGGAATACACACCATAGTACTACAACATATAAACTTAAGGTTGGATATACTTTCCCGATGATTTGCAACTTGATATGATAATAGAAGAGAAAAAGAGAGAGACAGAGGATATCTACACGAACGTACAATTTACTTACACGTGTACACACGTTTGTTATCGCGAATATTTTACGCAACAAGTCGCTCGTATGTACGCATGGTTTCAGGTGGCGCCATGACGCAATTCCTTTATCGGTTATTCGGTTATGCTCGGCTCCACATGATAATCGCGACAACGAGACAAAGATAAAGACAACGACGATGATTATATGCTTATGTTAAAAATAATATACGTGTTTGCCGATATCCTCTCGCGGTAGATTGAATTTTCTATATTATTCCCGACTTAAAATCAACTCATTTATTATAATGTGAACCATGTCATACTAATGTAATCGATGTTTTAATATAATTTCTTTTTTTATTTTTTTTTTAAATTTAAATTTTCATTCATTTTTCATTAAAAGAATTCATATCTTTTAATAGAATTATTTTTATTCGTAAAAAAAATATCTTTTTCTCATTTAAATAATGTCGCGTGGCTGAATAAGAAAAATTAAGTTTTTTCGCGAATACATTCTTACCTGTAAAAAATAAAAAAAAGAAAAAAGATTTTACGAACACACATGAGATTGTTTAATAATTAATATAATTATTAATATTTAGAAATATTCTATTTTCATAAAATAACGTCTATTTTCTTTATATATAAAAATAAATTTCCATGGGGGGGGTATTTAGCACAAATTTCATAAAATTTTCTTGTAAATTTTGATTTTATGGATAAATATAAAAAGTAAAAAAATGAAGAAACAATTTCGAAGATATCCACCGAGAGGAGATTATTTGAGGGAAGATTAAAAGCGATTGAGAACGTACAGAACTAATTCACGTTCGGAGCTTGGAAGTGAGCCTTTAAAACCGTCTCGATCTCATCCGGCGGCCAACCCTCTCGGGTTCCTCGAACGTCTCGTCGCGAAGCACAGACAATATGAGTTGCGTGTGCACGTGCACAGCTGTCCGTCCTCCTATGTGTTACCAGAGAATAAAAGAAGACAACTAAATTTAAAAGAACATTTTTATCGATATATCGTCTTGTGCAAATCAACAAATTCGCAAATAATAAAATCAAAATGTATTTTAAAATTGCATACGGAAATAAAAAAGAAAAAATCTTTTATCTTCCCGTATCGTTTCGTTTACAATTATTTTTAATTATCGTAGCGTTAAAAAATAAAAAACATTGTTCAAACGAATACAATGTGAAAAAATGAATTTTGATTTCAATCAGATGAAATCTTGAAAATTATTTAATAAAGAAACCTAAGTAGGAAGATGTTACGGTACTGTATCTTTCTCTCTCTTTCTCGTTTGAATGGTACTGGATAAGGGAAGTGACGTCACGACCGGAAACTGGCTACTCGCGTGTGCGAGGCAAAGATCCGCGCGGAGGCAAACGCGTGACCCAGTTTACAATGCGGCCAAAAAAAGGAGCTCGCACCGATCGTCCGGGCAAAATTGGATTTTTCGTTCCTACGTTCCTACATTTCTACATTCATTCGTTCATTCGTTCGTACGATTACTTCTTTTTTAACCTCACACTTACGAATGACCACCCTTCGAACAAAGGGCTCCGTTTACGAACGGAAACGAAACTTTGCAAAGAGATCAAAATCGGTTCAACATTTTTCATCGTGGTCGTCAAAATTACCACCATTCTTGTTTCTTCCTAAAAAATTATCGATTATATATTTAATAATTAATTAAATGTAAAATAATTGAGAACGATTTTTATATCAGATTATTTAAAATTTCATATATACTCAATATTATTAACGTATATTTATTATTTTTAATTTAAAACATTTCCCTGTATAAATATTTTAATCACGTTTCTTTTTTTTTCTCTATATAATTATATTTCTATAAAAAATAAAATTAAGAAAATAGAAAAAAGCTGATAAGGGACGTCAATATTTCTCTCTCTCTCTCTTTCTCTCTCCCTTTCTTATACTGGATATAATTAAATTCATTTATTTATTTCTCCTATATATCAAATTTACCGTAATTTCCGGGAGTGACTTTGAGGTTCGGTTATCTCATTAACTCTTGAATATATGCCTTTTATAGATGTTGCGACATCAAGAAGGGGTAAAGGCTTAGTTCGTTGACCCAGGCAAAGATCTCGTAAGACTAGTATACCGATAGAAAGATTGATTTTTCTTTATCTCTTTTTTTTTTAACTTCTTTCTCTCTCACTCACTTCTCTCTCTCTCTCTTTTTTTTTCCTTTCATCAAAAAGTCGAATTTATCGTTCGAAGGCTAAAATTACTAACCGGTCTTTTACGTTCGCTGTATGAATGACAGTCTATCATTCATTCATTTTTTCTTTCCTTCTTTCTAAATGAATGAATAAGAATGAAAGATAAAAAAAGAAAGGAAAAAAAAAACTAAGAGAAAGAAAGAACAGAAAAGGAAAAAGGTATTCCGCGTACGGTAACCATTGTGACGAGTTTGCGTGTGGGAAAAAAAGTATTTACTACGCCGAGAAGTGGAAGAGAAGGATTTGCGTTTCATTCACTAAGAATTTCTCAATGGTGAAAGAACGAGAAGAGTTCTTGTATATATATCTTAAGGGATCTGCATTTAAATATACGGAATTTTGCAAAAGATTCAAAATTATCTTTATAATTAAATTATTCAATTTTGTTTTATAAATATATATATATATATAACATTCCAATGTCAAATTGTTTTTTCTTTTAATCGTAAAACAACGCATCGTACAAGAATGTATTACTACGTATATTTTTAATAATAATAATAATAATAATAATAATAATAATAATAATTACATTCATAATTACGTTTATAACGATATATTTTTTCGTGGGTGGCTTGAAAAGTTTTCAATCTTAATAAAAATAAAAAATCAATTGTTTTGAGGAATTATTCGAAAATGTACGAATTACGCGATTGAGAGACAAAACGCACGTATCGGAAAAATAATGAAAATAATTGAGAAACATTTTTTCGTCGTCGAGATAATCGGATTCCTGTGAGGTGAATTTAAGTTGTTATAGATTGATTTTTATTTTCAGCCATTACGAAACAACCCATATGCAAAATACCCACACAAACACCGTGAACGGTTAAGAATGTATCGCAGATAGGATGGGATGGCACATCGCTTAAAGATAAAGAACGGTGTCTGTAAAAAAGGCCCACGATGATGGCGCATTGTCGAGTGAGCTGACTATAAAAAGCTATGCCGCCGCTAAGCTGCTCGTAAAACTTCACAAAAACTCGCCAAATATAGTACTCGACTATCTTTCTCTTTCTTTACTCGAAATGTGTAACTATTATTTCATTTTTTATTGCTCTTTATTCTTCTCTCCATTCGAATTATGTGGATAATTTATTATTAAAATATATCTATCAACAAACAAACAAAAAAGCAGTGATTTATAATCAAATGTTTTTGGATTGATAAATCAAACGAATATGATAATGTAGATAAAAATCTAAACAGTTTACATAAAATTGTAGCTTGATATTATTTAAATGATTTGAAAAACGACTATTCTAAAATAAAAAAAAATAAAATAAAATAATGTAAATCAGTCATAGAGTTGGTAGAAATCCTGGTTTCAAATCCAAGTACTTACACAAAATGAAAAAATACGAACACTGTGATGGTGATGAAATAAAATTATTAATTAAGGATTCTAACATTTCAGCTGAGAAAAATCAATTAAATAAAAATGTTACAATTATTTATAAAATTATTTAAATTTTTTTCAGAAAATAAATTAAATAATGACAAGTACGCAACGCGAGGAGTATAGAATGAAATTATTAAAACTCGTGCAATTGAAGTTTATGATTTTGAAAAAATAGAAAATGATTGAGAACCACTGAATGCCGAAGGAGTTCCCACGCTAGCCCGCATCATGCTCGACTATATCGCAGCTTAGATACCATGCTATGGTTCTCTGTCTCGTCAGTGAGCACCGTGCTAGTTACTTCGTCGAGTTTAGAGAAGCCTAGCTAGCTAGCTAGCCTTTACTCGATTGGCCGATCGTACAACCAATTAAGAAAAGAGAGAGAGAGAAAGATAGAGAATAAATATTCTAAGCTCGTTCTCGTGCCAAGCTGTCGTCTCTAACTCGACTACGCCATGTTATCCTAAATGGCGGATATAAGGATAACGATAACAAAACTAATATTTAACAACAAAAAAAAAACTAAAGGAGGAATCTTTTATGGCATCCATTAATCATCTTCTTTCGGGCTTATTTTTTTTGTATTCTTTTCTTTCTTTTTAATCTCTAAATTTGGAATCGTTAAAAATCAATCATAAGAGAAGGATCATTTAATATTGTATTTTATTACATGGAAATGTTAGATAATTTTTTTTTTTAATATTGTTTATTTGACATTTTAATGAAAAAAAGAAATCTCTATCTGGTAAACACATTTTCCGTATTTTATATTTAAGAAACAAGATTTTTTGACGTAAGCTCAAGACTTTTCAACCTACTCTCGTATATACAAATGAACAATAATAATTTATCTATCGATTATAATATTGTTTAAGTATATTATACGCAAATATAAAGAACATGTAAGTAAGTAATTTCGATCTAAAAAAAAAAAATAATAAATGCAAAGTGACCAATTAATTTTCCACGATCGCAAAAATACTAAACCGGTATAATCGAGATTTCTTTAATGAATCGCTGCAAGGTATTACCACCTATCGTCCAATTATTTTGTCTATAATCTAGTATAGAAGAAAAATAAGGAGAATTTTATTTTATAAAACTGTCGAACGAGAAATAAAATAACAGACACGTTTAATGAAATCCAAAGAATATTATTAACTTCTTTGGAACGTGCAAAGCTATGCTGTTGCTCAGCAATTTTCAACCTTAAACAATAATTCCAACCAATCAAAAATTCATATTTCATATATTAAACTTAACAATATTTGATATATCTCATTGAAAAGGATTAGGAATAAAATTCTTCTTCAAATTGTCTATTCCTTCCGTTAACTTATTTTTAATTAAATAAAAAGAAAAGAAAAGAAAAGAAAAAAACAAAACAAAAATTAATAAAATAAAATTAATAAGTCAGAATCGGGAAAGTACCTTCCGTTACGCGCTTGAAATAGAAGTAAAGAAAAATAGAGAAAAAGAGAGAGAGAAAGAGATACTGAATGATCAATCGGAGGAAGGAGATTAGGGAGGGGGTAGTCAAGTAATCATAGTATACGTATGTACGTGTATAATGTGCGTGCATGAGAGACAGCCAACCAAAGTTGAACGAACCCACGCGCGGACCAAAAGTTTGCTAATTTTTTAAAGACCCACCTACGTACACACATATACACGTACACACACACAAGAACAAGGACTACATACGTACTACCATTAATTTAACTATTAGTATTACTATTATTATTATTATTATTATTATTATTATTATTATTATTATTGTTACTACTATTGCCGCTAATATCACCGTTATATGCCTGACGACAACGATTGGCTATTTGCTTTCGGTATTTACGAAGGTAAGCGCAGCAGGTAGGTATTTATACGAAATTCGATTCGCGTATCAACGAAGTTATGCGAATAAGTTTGTATATGTGTGAGGAGAATAAGAGGGGGAGGGGAGGAGGGTATCTGTTAGTGTGTTCCATTCGAAAGGAAAGATATCGTGGAATGTTGCAGAGGAGAAACTCGATAGAATTCTTACGAGTTCAACCTGTCTCTCTCTTTCACATGTAGGAAACTATATGCATGATTCTCCTACGACGTGATCTTGATAACGTAAAAGAGGGAGAGAGAGAGAGATAAAGAGAGAGGAGGAGGAGAGAGAAAGAGATAGATCGCGTAATCGTACGGTAATAAAATATTCGTTGCGAGGCAATGACGAGCGTTTGCTTCTGATGAAATCTTCTCGAGTTCATCGTGTCAGTTCTACATACTAGAGATAACAAAAAAGAAAAAAGAGAGAAAAAAAAAAAACGTAATAAAAATATAAATGGACGAGGAAAAAACGTAATAAAAATATAAATGGACGAGAAAATAAAAGGAAAAATACGCGGACAAAAAATAAGAAGTATATCTACGTAATTTGCTGTTGAATGTAACTGTACGAGAATTGGCTTGGTATTAGACAGATGGTTGACTAGTTTACTGTTATAGGAAAAATAAATATAAGGTAAATACGTTTGTCGTTAAATGTTAATTTTTTAAGAAGATAACTCGTTAAAATTAATTGTAAGGAAATAATTAGTTAATTTCTATGTAAATAATAATACTAATAATAATAATAATAATAATAATAATAATAATAATAGATAACATGGATTGATGAAAAATAAAACAAAATGAAGGTATCAACGTTATTTGTTAAATGAAACATTTCAAAAGTTAGCTCGGAGCTAGTATCGAATTAAATAGATAATTGCCTCGCTGACTTCTATATAAAGAATAATGAGAAATAAAAAAAAAAATAAAATAAAAATGGATAGGCAAGAAATAAAAGAAAAAAGAAGGTAAGTATCAACATTATTTGTTAAATGTAACAGTTCGAGAGTTAGCTCGGAGCTAGCACCGAACTAGATTGTTAACTAGCTTGTTAGCTAGCTTGCTTGATAACTTAGGGCGTATCTCATGTGTGTACATATGCGTATATTAGAGTCATGCCTACGTAAGAAAAACACATAGCAAAGAGACCATGAAATTCCGACACGTGCAAAGTTTCAAGGCCGAGATATGACTCTTTACCAACTCTTCCAAATTCTCCGAACAGAAACAGACAGAGAAAAAGAGAGAGAGAAAAAAATAAGAAATCATCGAGTTTATATACGAGACGATATACGTCGTTGAGAAAACAAAATGTTAAACTTTTAGGAGAACACGATAAGTATTTGAGTACCATACACACATATGCACAAACCTACTTACACGAGTACGTGACCGTCCTATTAAATCCGAAGCCATCACGGAAAAGTGACCACTAACGTTCTTCCCCTCCCCTCCCCCCCGGAACCATTTTGATTCGTTCCAACGTTGTTATCTGCGACAATGAATCTAAACTTTGAAGAGATCCTACCAACAGATATGCAAAAGTCTACCCGTCAAATTAAAAATATTCACTGCTTCCTTCAAACACAAAAGTTTATAATACTAAACTGTTGTTTTCAGAGTTTTTACGAGACAATCATTTATATATATCTTTATTTTATATTTGCTGTAAAATAAAATACGAAAGAAAAACTTTGCAATCATTCAAAGGCAAATATAAAAGAAAATTTTGTTGAGATAAATATTATATAAAAATAAAATTTCAAGTAAAGAGATCAGACTGACGATCAGTCTCTATGATAGAATTTTCTTAAACTACATTTTTGTAAGTGTTTATGTGTATTATGTTACAATGTTGGCATAAGAGCCAAAAGAAACGAGCCAATAATTTTATTTTATTTTAAATAACTGTCAACAAAATATTCCAATCATTTGAAGACAAATATTAAAGATAATATTTTAAAAAATATACATATATATATATTTACAAAAATAAAATTAAAAGTAGATCAGTTTTATCTCTATGATACAGCTTTATTTTAGTTAAAATTATATACGTATATGTGAGCGTATCTGTGCGTGTATATTTTCACAATGTAATCCAAGAGAGAAACCAAACAATAATTTATAATTTTATATTTATTTTTAAGAAAAAAGAAAAATATTAGAAATGATTAAAAGTAGATCAGAATTTTCTATACGATGTGATTTTGTGTAAGTAAACTTTAGTCTCCGCATGTGTATGTGTGTTTATCGAGCGCGCGCGCGCATCGACCGCATGACGTCAGTGCGCGTCTGGAAACAGCTGACCGCATTCCAGGATAATTGTTTTGCATAATCGTGGCTGGAAGCGGAGAGAGAACCGAGTTCTACCAACGACCCTCCTTCGCTTTTTCGTTTATCCGCTTTCGAAAACTGTGCGTTAGCGAAGGTTGAAAGAGAAAGACGAACAAGAAACAAGAAAAAAAAAGAGAAAAAAAACAGCGATAAAGATGGAAAGAGAGAGAGGAGGGGAGGTCAAGAAACATGAATGAGAAGGATCAAATTCGATTCTCGAACTTGGTTTTTATCTACGAGCCTCAAGAATTTGATCGTCTCAAAAACATTTCTTTCGAAACATCGTTGGAAATATTTTCCAAAAGATACACATTCAACGTTTCGCGTGATTCTTTGCTTCATCGTAGAATGGAAAAAAAATATAAGAAAAATTGTGTTAGAGTGGATAATTCGAAAAGAAAAAACGAAAAAAATAAGAAAAAATGTTTAGGTCGAGGGTGATTGGATCGAGTTAGACGGGCCTGAGCTCGCTCGTCAATAGTTTCGCGGCCGGCGCGTTGGCTTTTAAAGTTTAAAGAGCCAACTACGGACGACGGTGGCGGCGGCGGCGGCGGCGGCGGCGGCGGTGGCGATGATGGTGGCGGCGGCAACGTCTAGGTATGCCAGTGATTCTCAAACTATTGCATCTTTTTATCGGTATCATTAGATTTTTTTCATATTTTGCAAATATTTTCCCTCCGTAAAACAATTTTCTAACCTATTATTTACTCTAACGATAATAATTATTATTATTATTAATACGTTATAAAGATCTAAACGATATTAAATTAAAAAAAAAAAATAGAAACATTGTAATTTGCAAGAAATTGAAAATGATAATATTTAATAATTCGTTAAATTAAATATAACCGAAATAATAATAATTATTAATATATATTTTGAAATAATTAATTAACGAATATATTTATACGAATATGAATTGAACCAAAAAAAGAATTGTTATTGCAGTATGTTCAAAACTTCTCAACCCATTCACGTATTTATTGAAATATTTTAACTATGTCAATTATTCATTTCTCGTCATAGATAAAAGATATTTTTTTGTTAAATTAATAGAGATTGTAGAAGAAAGTAAAATAAACAAATATTCGAAGAAATTCGTGTAGAAATCAGCGAAGATAAGAGGATACAAAGAAGAAGTTTGAAAAAATGAGAAGAAGGAAGAGGGGGAGAAAAGGAAGGAAGGAAGGAAGAAGAAAAAGTAAATCAAGAACGAAGAACTCCAGAGTTGGCGATGAAATATCTCGTTGGAGAACGAGGCTAAGGAATGCCTCTCGGTAGGAGGAGCCACACACGAGGATATTTGCACCATATAAGGCCCTGTTTAGCGGCATCTCCCCACGTCTCTCCCAACCCCCCTCCCCTACCCCACGTGTGTCCCACATTATGTCCGGCCAGAATCTCCGCGAACCCGTATCCACCTTACCACGGGGGCTTCGCCAATTTTTCATTCCTCGTTCTTAGTCGAGCATAACCAAAATGAGTATCGCGACGAGAAATTCACGAGAAAATACAATCGTACGAAAATGAATTTCAAATAATTTTAATCTCATTGATAAACGGTATGTTCATTTAAAGAAATGATCTAAATTTATTTTACATTGATAAATGATAAGTATGAGTAATAACAAGAAAACGGTTCGAATTACTGATATTCAGTTTCATGAGAAATATTTGAATGTTGCAAAATTTAATAATATCAACTTTTACTTAAAAAAAAAATGTATGAGGCAACTGAAGTACTTTCGAAACAATTTATCATACACCCTAAAATATTAGCCTCCTTTTTTACGATTTAATTATTACTAAAAATTTCATATTTTAATGAATTTCTGATACAACGTATTATATGAACCAACTTGCATGAAAACATTTGTTTTATCGTAGATTTGTCAGTTTGTTAAAAAGAGAATATTATGAATAATTTTTATTTGTGTTAGTCGTCTTTGGTGACCAAGAATGAGACGGCCCTGAGCGCCGTTTTGCAATCCCGGCGGTACGTGTCACAGAATGGTGCGTCGCGCATAGTTGTCGCGTGACGTTGGCAGAGAAACAACGCCACCCGACACGCTCTTGCGATCGGATGACCCTATCGATGTTACATGTACATAAAAAAAGAGAGAGAGAGAGAAAGAATAAAAAAAATAAAAAATATCGGTAATTATAATAGTGGACTAATTGTAAATTATAAATTGTTTTCAATTAATTTCAACGATTTTTATTTTATATTCTAAATATTATTTATATTTCTAAATGAAATCATTAATACTAAAAATGCATTACGCGTCCTGCAATTTGTAATAAATAACAAAAAAATATTTTTTTCACTATCCAATTGGCTAAAATCTCATTTTACATTAAGACGTATGTTTTATTTTTAAAGCGGTCATTTGATTGCTCACGGTAGGAATAGGTATACATGAAGTGTCGGTAAGGTTTAATGTTAAAATAAAATTGTTAATCTATTCTCATAATACAATGACATAATTAGATCAAATCAATCGAATTTCTTTTCAATTGTCTTTGTCAATTAAAATGAAAACTTCAAACCTACGCGAAATTGTTGGCTATCGGTGTTTCCTAAAATTAGAAAATTTATTAATGAAATAGTTAAATGATTCAATACGACGTAGTATGATGATTCTAAAAATGATCCTAAGTTTTCTAATTCGAGCAAAGATTCGCGCGAAATATTATATTTACCGATCGAATGAAAAAAATTGAAAATGAGAAAAATTCTTTTTTAAATTACACGCGAATGTTTGTTATTGTGTTAAGAATGTGCCGTATGATTATCTTGTAAAATAAATCGTAAGTTTGATGACGTAATGATCGGTAGAATTTTCCTTTTAGTTTAAATCCGTTCTACTTTTGAGCTACTTTCGTTATTGGTTTGCTGAGAAATTGTAAAACACTATCGTGATACCATTTTGGACTTCAATCCTAAATTATCTACAATTAAACGAAAAGATTAGTATAATTTTAAATGTATTACATATATATGAATGAATATATGTGTGTATGTATATATTAATATGTATAGCTTGATATAAAACCCACACGTTTATCTCGAAAGATATATGAGACCATGCAAGTAATAAATGACTAAGGGATTGTATCACGAAAATGAGATAATCACAGACTTGACTTGAATGAAATAAGAATTTTATGAAAGATATAAAAAGAAGAATGGTTTTGTATTTTGATTATCGAATAACTTTGATAACTCGTGAAAACGTGTCTCGATATTTCTTTCATAAAAACTTTCGTAATAATAAATTTGTATTGTAAGATACATACGAGATTAAATCGAATCAATTTTCTTACCTAACAAATCATCATCCCCCGATATTTTTTTCTTTTGTAATAGAAAATTTGCATAAAACTAATAGTAAGATTGATAAATAACAAATAAAATATTTAATAATAAATATCTTATAAAATGCATACGAAAAGACTCAAATTATTATTGATTGACTGCAACAAACTGATAATATATTTTTTTATTTTAACGTACAAAATATGATTTAAAGTCAAGGACAGATTCTCTGGTATCTCGAAATAAAGGAAAAAACAGAAAATAATAGAAAATGTTCGGAATACGAAAAGCAACATATTTTCTATCTCTCTTTTTATCGTAAAAATATTCGCACCTGATTCTGAACTATTAATTATTTCTTGTTTGTCGTATTAAAAATGATTCAAAGTTAAAATTCATTAATTATCGATAGCACAAAATTACAAAAATATAAAGATAGAAACCCTTTAAGACTACAAATCAGTATTCTTTCTTTTTCTTCTATATATTTTTCTTTATCGCGAATATACTCGCGTATGCAGCACAGTTCGCGCGTGTGCCTTGGAAAGGAGCAGAGCAAAATCGTGTTGTACAGCAAGCGCAGTAGACCGTTCCGTCTCGTCGTGGCTCAGACCTTAATGACGTCATTATCTCTAATTAGAATTCCCATAGTGTGGCATCAGCCGGTAGATAGGAAGGTAGGTAGGTAGGTAGGTAGGTAGCACGCCTTCTTTGCTAGTAAGACTTACACCCCTCCCCCTACTTCCTCTTCCCCCCTATCCTCCCCTCTTGTTCTTCTTCATCATCCTCCTAACCCTTGCTCCGTTACACCTGGCAGGCTTAACACCTTAAAAAAAGGGATGCCTGCTGGTGCATCCTCTTCTCTCTCTCTCTCTCTCTCTCTCGTTTTCTTTCTAACACGAACGTTTAGTCACGAGAAGCGCCACGAACGTGTTAGGAATACACCAAGTTAATATTCCTTTTGTTTTATGTTCATTTTTGAAATTCTTACTATCCATGAATTGTAATTCAACGTTTGACTCTTGATGAATTATATTTAAAATAAGCCAATGATTAATCTCAAATTAGATATTAATATTCGAATATTTCAATCACGTCTCTAAATATACGATTTTTTATTTTAATTAATGTGAATTCGATTGCGTGGTTTTCGTGGTTTTTATTTATTTATATTAGTCACGGTATTCGTGAGTTTAGAAAATAGTTTAATTTAAATAGAATATATTATATATAAATATTTTTAAACGATAATGTCATTAGTTTCGTGATACTTTTTATATAATTATCAACGTACTTGTGAGTCATTTTTCGAAATATCTCTTAATTTGCTTTTTTCTTTCTTTTTTCTTTTTTTTCTAATAATCTAACGATGATATTTATAAACGTATAATGCATATATGAGTCGTTATTTTTCAAGAAACGAGATTCCATATGAGAAACTATTTCTCAATGCACTCCGACGTCCGTGATTTATTAGATTGTATTAACGACGCTACTTCGAGGAATTCGTTTTAATGTATTTATTTCTATGTGTGTATATTTGCATGTATATATATATTTGGTTACACGTTCGTAGGAGGAACATATCGAAGTTGTATCAATGAGTGTTACAAAATTGCAAGAATAAAATGCAACACCATCGAATAAAACAATTTATTCTTTTGTTCATTTATCTCTTGTGTTACTCGCATACGCACACGTACGCACACGTGCCACATTAATGTCATGTAATAATACTTAAAAACCGAACTGCATAAAATATAAAGACGATAAAAAAAGCTAAAGATGTTTCCTCACAATACGCGATAACAACGCCGCGCGTCTATCGAACAAAATTGCAACGAAACGTGCATTAGAATATTTCTAGAGAGAGAGAGAGAGAGAGAGAGAGAGAAAAAAGAAAAAAAAATTAAAAGAAAAATAAAAATTAAAAGAAAAAGATAAAGGAAACGGCAAGAAGAAAATAAAGAATATATATAGCGAAGAATAAAAAATAAAAAGAAAATAAAACAAATGTGGTCTTCGATAAGAGTAGGACGTCATTCGCGTGCGCATATTTTCATGCACGTTGAATAACACTCGCATAACAGAGCCTTTAACGAATGACACAACTCGAGTCACGAACCGCCCAATACTAACACACAAATACACACTACTCATATGTATCGTTTATATTCACGAATAATACAATGCTCTTTGGTATTGTGTCGTCGTCATTGTTGCAACATTGATGTCTTTCGCGACCGCTTTTTTCGTTTCTCGTTTTTTGTGCAACAATATATTCAAATAGAGTATAAGAGAAAAAAAGAAAGAAGAAAAGAATAAGAAGTAGAATGATAGAGAGAACAAAAAATAAAAAATGTATAAATGCATATATACATATGTGTGTGTACATATGTACGTAAATTCGTATATATATATACAAATATTTGTATGTATTTATATATGTGTGTGTATGCGTGTAAATGTATGGATTAGATTGGAGTCATATATGATAGAAGTAAAGTAGTGTATGTGTCATTTCCTCCCACCCTTCTTTTCATCCATCATCACCCTTTACCGCACCCTCTTCTTCCTCCTATTCCTGTCTCTCTCTCTATTTCACTCTTTCTTTCTCTGTCCCACTACTCTCTTCCTCTTTGTCGTATTTCCTCTCTGCTACTCCGCTACAGAGACTCTCGTTTCGATCCTGCAATCGTGACGTCAGAACGGATACCTGTTGCATGCGACGTGTTACGTGAAGAACACGTGTGTGTATGTGTGTTCTACGTTTTACGTGTATACACTGAGAGGAGTTGAAAAAGGATAGAAAGAGAGAGAGAGAGAGAGAAGGATAGAATGATTGTACGTTCTTTACTATGTGTGAGTGGGAAAGAGATGAAGAGATGACATTTAAACGTCACGTGTACGAATTAAATACTGCGAATTCTTCGGACTCACTTTCATTGTCAGACTTAAAATTAAAAGGGGATATGCGTTTTTCTACATTTCTTTTTGTTTATTTTTTATCGTTAAATATTTAAAAATAGAATTAACAACAAAAAAAAAAGACATTGCAATGTTTCATGTTGATCTCATTTTCTATTTTTTATCAAGAGATGGGTAGATGTCATTCATATAAATTAAATGAATGAAATAAATGAAAAAAAAAAAAAAGAAACTGATTTCAATCTCGTTGATTATAATATAATCACGCTACTTCCTAATAAATTAATGAATGAAACAAAAGAAACAATTGTCAATGAAATTCCAGTCCAGTTAATTATAATACTGCCTGTCGCGTTGCCTCCTATTCTCATATTTAATATATTTTCAACGAATAAAAACAACAATTACATTGTTACGTACAATCATCACGCGCTGCAACGAGTTTCAAACGTAATATTAAAAAACGGGTTTGGTTGAAGGATCGAATGGGGTTGTAGGAAATAAAAAAGAACAGAAGAGAAGACAAAAAAAAAAGAGAGAGATAGAGAAAGAGTTTCCCCATCTCGTGAAAATTCTTTCATCTTGTTTGAAATTTCGTGATAGACCGTTAAGAGTGGCAAGCTTTTCGAAAATCTCATTATAATTTTAACGCATGGGGAACATTTTGACAGAGATAGAATGATACATAGATGGATATACCAAAAAACAAGAGAGAAAGAGAGAGAGATATGTGTGAAAATGGGGAAGGTTGACGGGGATACAACGGGGGCGGAGGGAGGGGAGGAGGGTTTAGGAAACGCGATGCATTTAATGGAAGATCAAAGATACGTCTCACCCGCGAGAGATCGCGGTAACACACGCGTCAACGATTCACGCCACACGTATTTTCCCCTGGAATCCTGTTACCGATTGAATCCGCGCAAATGGAAAGCAATTTTCCTATAGGATACGTGCAATTAACGTACTAACCACCATGTCACTCTCCTGCCACTAGAATCGTTCATTGGTTTTACTCATCCCAAATTTCATAGATATCTCTATCATTCTCTTTATGTACACAAAAACACGTGTACGTATATATATATGTATATATGTAAGTATATATGTATGAATGAATGGAAGAGTTTACATACGTGAAACTTGTATTATCTTTTTAATTTATACATTGTTAAATTGATCATTGATACTCTGTGCTAACTCTCAAATATGAAATCTGTGAATATGTTTGTGCATATATGAAAACTTGTATTTCATCCCCTGTCTCTCTCTTTCATTCATACATTGCAAAATTATTCATTGGTGTGTGTTAGCTTTCAAATACTAAAATCTGTGAATATGTTTGTACGTATGGGAAGCTCGTATTTTATCCCTGTCTCTCTCTTTCTTTCTCTTTCTCTTTTACGTATTATACTAATAGAATCAATCTAATCGAACGATCTAATTAAACGAAGGATGCAACGTTCCATTCGAATACGAGTTTAAATTTATTAAGATACGTGTCTCCCTCTCTCTCTTTTTCTTTCTTTTTCTTTCCGTTCGTGCCTCCCATGCATAAGAAAATCAAAACGTTTTTATGCATACACATTTTCTCAAATGAAGATAGGCAAAAAAAGGAAAAAGCAGAAAGAGAAGGGAACTTCTAGCAACGGCCATTACACCGAGCTAGCTTTTCACGAAGATCGGAATCAACGAAAATAGACGAGGCTTGGAGCTGCTGCTCGTTTGGAAACGAGCCAGTGACGTGGCGTCGTTAGAAAAATTTTCTAACGCTAGACGGACCTTAGAAATGGCTCTTGATGGGTCATATTTTTTCTTTCTTTTTCTTCATCGTTCGAATGATTACCATTACGAATGGCGAATTTCTTAGCGAAACGTGTTCGTGTTTGGATTACATAAAATTGTGAAGAACAATGAAATCAAAATGATTGCTAAAAAAGAATAAAAAGCAAATGTCGTTGAACGTTTCGATAACGTTTCGTGAAATACAAATTTATATATTCGAAGTTATTGCCATCGTATTTTTTATACGATCTCGAAGAATATTCAAAATTAATGAAAAATAATTAAACGCTTTTTTACGTATATGTATCTACTTCTCTGTGTAAAGTATATGTGTTTGCGTTGATTGGAAATTGGAATCGAAGTGTCTATAAAATATTAAATCATCGTTTTTCTCCTTAATCGATAATTATAGTTCCAAGGCGATAGATTAAACTAATAAAACATGGCACACACCGTTACATACAACACACACACACACATACGCACACACGATAATCTTGTTCTTTTACAGTCTTGCAATTTGGGAAAGAAATTATCGTAGCTAGAATTGATAAAAGGCAAACACAGAGTTTAAGAGACTTGTGATAACCACGAACGTAAAAAGAAAAAAAAAAGAGAGAGAGAGAGAGAGAAAGAGAAAGAGAGAGGTGTTTGGAAGGAAAGCAGTGGTTTTCATTCTAAGCATATAAAATTAAGCAAAAAGAAAAAAGAACATTATCACGGTTGATTACTTTAAAAAACGTGACGTCAGTAAAAGGAAAGATACATACATAAATCACAGTAGTTTTTACACAGTCGTAGTTTTATTTGGAGTATAAATGGATAAAAATAAAAAGAACGCGTGTAAACGCTATTGCGTATTTAGTTCGTAACTAAACGAAAAGCTAATTTGAAACTTCGGTTAAATTTTACGCGCTTTCTTTGAAAACTGTGCAATGTAATGGCCGACATAGTAATAGATAACGTTAGGCGTGTTGTTCGACTTTTAGAAACGAACAAATCCGAATATTTTACGTTGCTTTTCAAGCTAACTCCTGTGTTTTATACGTACGTGTACGTTCACTTATATGTGTATGCACATTTATGTATATTTATGTATGTATGTTTGTGTTTATATACATGTATGTATGAATGTACGTGCGTAATGTGTAGAATGACGTTCTCTATCGTATTCTCCGTACGTACTATTCTCAGTTGATCCAGTTAGTGCAGTTAGTCAACTTGATTCGAATTCCATTAAAACGTAGTAACAGAAAAGTGGTAAATGCTAACGAGCCGATAACGGTAACAAATTACCAACTATCTTTTCCTTCTCTCTCTCTCTCTCTCTCTTTCTATCTCTCTTTCTATCTCTTTTAACTCCGTGTCTATCTGTCCTCTTTCATCGACTATTTCAAAAGCCTTCGAACAATTCAATTTTGGTCTTTACATCGGTGATTCGATTTCTGTCGATCTCGTACAATTAAAATACGCCATTAATTGTTTAAATTGATTGATCGGTGAATATTTAAATTCTGACAAGATATATTTTTGTACAAATCTCTTTCATTACAGTTATAAATTTAAAAAAAAAAAAAAAAAAAAAGAAAAGAGAAGAAAAGTAATAAATTTGGATTAAGAAAACGTAAATAATTCATTTCCTTCGTAAAAGTTTCTCTCTTTCTTCCGTCTTTCCCATCTGGTATTTCAAAAGCATTCGAACAAGTCGATTTCGGTCCTAGGTATCAGTGATTCGATTGACATTTCTGTCGATTTTGTGCAATTAAAATTAACGATTCATTGTTTAAATTGATCTCGGTGCTTTTTTTTTTTCTTTTAAATTCTGAGACTCTTTTCTCACGAACAATTTTGTTCTTTAATCCTTTCCCTTACGATCGAATTTCCAACTGTGCGGGCTTAAAGTGACACCAGTCGGTCGCGCGCAGGGACATAAACACAAGCTTGGCTCAGCGTTCGAAACTATACTAATCTCAAACTTCCTATGATTTGTATATACACGTGCGCGGTACAATTAACTTTGCAAGATGTTTGATAAATAATTACGGTTAGTTGGTCATTAAACAAAACAAGACTTATTGTTGCAAATTGAATAATCCATTATTAATAACTGAAGAAACTGAACGTCGCGTCTCTGGAATTTCTCTGTGACCTATTATATTCATGTAGGATTGGAAAAAATGTGAGCAAGAAACATGAAGATATGAATATTTGAAAACGATCGTTGCTAAATATATACGTAGTTCGAATAAGTAAAGTTATTTTTCAATTGGGTAGAGATATAAGAAATATCGTCCTTTATTACACAGTAACAGAGTATAAGGGTGAAGAGGGAAAAGAATCAATGTAGAGAGTAAGAATATCAGAGTAAGAAAGTGTAAAACTAGAGTTACGAAAAATATTCCTACATTCATATTTGGAACGGCCGCCCAAACAATATTCTGAAATGTTTTGTTTTTTTCACCTGGTAGACTTACGACGCCCCTGAGGCGTCTTATTCATTTTTGGTCCCAAAACCTTGCGACGCCTCTGAGGCGTCTTATTCGTTTTTGGTCCGATAACCTTGTGACGCCTCTGAGACGTCTTTGTAAGCTAAAGGGTTAAACTTTTGTTGAGGGTTTTAATTTTGGAAGAAAAGAAAAAAAAAAAAGGAAAGAGAAAGAAATAGATGGTTTTAAGAAACCGTAGGTAATTTCTTTCTTTCGTAAAAGTCGACCTGAAAATCCCGTTTAAAACTTTAATCTCCTAGTTTATTTATAGTCTCGTAATACAGACATACGGAAACTTGTACGAGTATTAAAGAAGAAGAAGAAGAAAAGGAAAAAGAAAAAGAAAAAGAAAAAGAAAAAGAAAAAGAAAGAGAGATATAGTTGTTCCATTTTTTCGTGGCTAGGTAAAAAACAAATAATGTGAAAAATTCTTTGAACGATTGTCAATGAAAAAAAAAAAAAGAAAACAAAATCAAAAAATAAACAAATCATGGTAACCACATATCCCTGGGTGACAAACAAGTTCCACGATACAAGTTGGCTTGTCTCTATCATTCGAGAAAAAAAAAAGAAAAAAGAAAAGAAAAAGAAAGATAGGGATATGAGAAAAGGTCCCAACGAGATGAAAAATAAATATATAAACAAATAAATATATAAATAAATAAATACGAAAAACAAAGAGCAAGAGAATGTAATAAAAAGAAAAGGGTATAAAATAATAATAATACCATTGGCAAACTCACATATTTGTTCCTCGTTCTTCTAGTCCCATCTCGAACAAATGCATGTTAATAGAAAAGAAAGAAGATATTCCAACTTGGATGTTCCACTTCTATCTTCCCTTGTTATCTTTTTCTATCTTGCACGTAGTTAGGTACATTCGAATACGAACAAAATCAAAATCAAAATCAAAATTAAATTCGACTCGAATCAACTGACCCTCTAAACTACCCTTATCCCACCCCCTCTCTCTCTCTCTCACTCTCGCTTTATTTACTATATTAAAAAAATGAAATAAAAATAAAAGAAACAAACGGTGATTGCAAATACATCGTGAAACGGAGAGAATGAATGAATGAATGAATGAATACAAATGAGAGTGAACGTGACTAATTGTAAGAGAGAAAAAGAAAAAGAAAAAAAGAAAAAAAGAAAGAGAGAGAGAGAGAGAGAGGGAGAGAGAGAAAGAGGGTCGTAGTAAAAAATGAAAATTCGAACGGTGCACACGTTTGACGAATGTCGACGACGTGTCTTTGACGATGCTGAGAACTGTCAACCACTTCTATCGTGTGGGGACGACTGGCTGGCAAACGAACGAGAACTGAGTAGACCGGCCGATCGCTTGCATATCTCCCCCTTCTTCCCTCTCACATAACCCTCCTCCCCTCTTCTGAACCCTCCCCCCACCGCCCATTCACCCCTCTATCGTTCTCTCTCTCTCTTTTACTCTTAAACTCTTATGTGTTCTCCCTCGGTAGCTGCTCCCTTCTTTTTCCGCTACTCTTCTTCTACCTTCTACCTTCTTCCCTCTCCCCTCCCATCCCACTGTTCTACTCTTTCTCTCTCTCTCTCTCTCTCATTCTAACCCCTCTCCCCAACACGCCCCTCTTCCCTACGTGCTCACTCCATTACTACGTCTCTTTTTCTCCATGGCACCTTAGCGAACTTTTCCTCTTCCTTATCCTCTTTTGATTTGTGAAGGAAAAATCTGTGAGAGAGGAAGGATGATAGAGAAGAGGGGGAAGAGAAAGAGGAAGGAGGGTTGACGTGTTCGGAAAACACGGAAATCCCAATCGACTGACTCTCCAAATGTCCTTTCGAGTTCCACGAATTCTTTCGTGTTTTTTTGTGTGTATTTTTACGGATGTACGTATTTGTTTGTGGGTGTGTATGCGTGTACGCGCGCGCGCGTATGTGTGCGTGTGTGTGTGTGTATGGTTTTGTCTTTATTTATTGTTTTTTAGTTTAACTCGTACAAACGTTATTTTTCGAAATTTCATTTCCTTTCCGTTATTTTATTGATCCTTGTTTTTACGAACAAGATAAAATTGTTCTAACGTAAATTAAATTATATTTCAAGGGTGTAAGTTTTTTCTTTTATGAATGGCGCAGGCTTAACATACCGAGATAAAGAGAATCGTATGTGTTACGATTATGTAATTTATGCGCAATACGCGCGAACTCTAATAAGCTTATGCTTTGTGTTTTCTTCGACGTATGAAGAAAGAAGAATTTCGTATTCTTCCCACGTTTTTTACAATTCATTCAATGTAAAAAAGATAAGAAAAAAACGAAAGAAAAGAAAAAAAATAGAATTGTAATAATTCCATTGGGTTTGAAAGAATAAAGTGTTTAATGTATTGTACAATTTGGTTCGAAGTATCTTCAAATGAATTTTCTCATGTCAGTTGGAGAAGTTCTAATCATTAGCGAATGTGATATTCATTCTTATTCATCCATAGACGGGATGAATAACAAGCAACGTGAGTCAGAAACTCGAGACATTCCTGACTACTGAACGCAATCACTTCTTTAACGTATGCGTAATACGAAAACGAAACTTCCGTGAATTGCAATCATCCGCGCATGCGTCAAATCAAAAGATTTCTCTCTCTCTCTCTCTCTCTCTCTATCTTTATGAAGATTATTTTTTTCTGTATTCGCGAGAGAATTGCATTAGAATGTTGAGAGAGAATGATTGATTCAGAAATGGTTTCCCTTTGATCGTTTGATCATTCAATCGTTTAATACGATTTTATATTTTATATTTGATTTTTCTTTTTCTTCCTAATCACATTTTATGTAAGAAGGAAAATTGGTTTATATTAATAGACTAATGCGACACGTGTTCAATTTTCGTTAATACTTTAACCATATGTCGATTCATTCTAATCGATTTTCCTTGTAAATCATATGCGTCATTTAATTATCTCAACCTAATCTATTATTTCTGATGTTTCATACATTGTTATTATTATCGGAGTATCATAACAAAAAAGAATTTGGACGATAAATTTAAAGATAAATAAATAAATTAATTAAAAACGAAGCACGCGTAAATTCGCGAAAGTTTTCTACAAATTTTTATTAGGTTAGACGGACGATGCTGTTGGAAAATAATAAAAAACAAAATGGACGACAATTTGAAGGATGAGTAAATGAAAATAAAGTTCGTGTGAAAAAACGCGAGAATTTGCCTAATAAAATTTACGCGAGGGATTAGAAAATGATAAAAAAAAAAACACAAAACAACAAAATGGACGATACTTTCGAAGAAAAATATATGGACAAAATTTGCGATAATTTGCGTAGTAAAATAGAATAGATAAATTCACATTTTTGTAAATCGTCTGTGCAATAAATAAATTCCCCCTTTCTTTCATTATTCTCATATTATTAAAATTATAATTATCAACGTGTTTACACAAAATGTAAGTTAAGAAAAATATAGGAAAAAGTAAAAAGAGAAATAATTAATAAGCACAAGCCATACAACAAGCAACAACAATCACAACACAAAACAACTAAAAAAAGAGGAAAAAAAGAACACGCAATTAAACGAAATCCTTGATCAGAACGTAGATTAGAGAATCGATTAAAACGTTGTGGGTCGAAAGATAATAATCAATTTTCCTGAAAAAGAAAAAAAAAAGGAAAAAAGAAATAAAAAAGAAACGTTTTATTTGTCTGGAAAATAAACTATTCTATCCAACGCAATGCAGAATTCCTAGAGGAAATAAAAAATTGAAGGAGTTAATTGCCACGTGACTTGGGACCATAAAATAAAATAAAATGAAATAGTGAAAACAAAAAAAAGAAAAAAGAAAAAAAATCATTAAAAAGACAAGGGCGAAATATGTTCGTTTGGTTGAACATTGATTCTCGAATAAAAAAATAAAATAAAAAAATATAATAAGAAAAACAAAACAAAAAACGAAAAAGATAATAAGGAAAAAAAAAATAAAATGAATGATAAAAATGGCGAAAAGGAAGAGGAAGAGGAAGAGGAAGAGGAAGAGGAAGAGGAAGAGAAAAAGAGAAAGAAAGAGAGAAAAAGAGAGAGAGAGAGAAAGAAAATGATGGCACTCACTCTGACGTAACACGAAGCAACGAACGAACACGCGCATCCATGTACCGATACGAGAATCCACCGCGAACTACGAAATCCTCTTGGAGTTTTTCCGCAGGAGGAGTGGAGAGGGGAATTGGAAGTAGGGGAAGAGAAAAAGAGAGAGAGATAGAGAGAAGCAATGCGATCTTAGCGCCGCCCTATCAGTAACTTGCTGTACTTCTTTTACCGTCTTTCCTTTCTAGCAAAATGGCTGTCCTTTTTAGCACCGTCCTTGCGCGCCACACATCTCTTCTAACACTTTCAATATCTTATATCTCTATCGATTTATTTTTTTCTTTTCTTTATTTTAATCTTCTATTATTGTTGCTTCTTTCTTTTATTAGTAAAAATAATCAAATTTTATTATTTAAATTTGTTTTATACTCGTAACATATGTAAGTAACATTTTCCAACTGACGATGATTCCGATTTCGATTTTATTTTTCTTATTTTTTACCCTTCGTGATTTTTTATTCTCACTTTTTGTTTTTGTTTGTTAGATACTTTTATAAATAATTCTTTTCACGTTGATTATTCATCTGTCCGTCCTTTCTATTTCTTTTAAACACTCTTCTTGTATTTTAAAATATATACATTTAATAAAATATTTCTTTTATTGAGATTCATTTTTGTATCGAAGATTTATCAAAAAAATTATTATTCTTTTCTATGATCTTCGTTATCTTTATCTCATGTTTTATATTTAATTTAATTTATTCTAATCCATTGATTTCTTGACAAACATTGTCTCGCGATAACCAAACGAAAAGCTTGATAAATCTTTATTTTAAATTTATATCCTTAACGAGAGATATTTTTAACTGTCATGAGATTTCTAGACAAAAAAGCAATAGAAAAGGATAGAAAGACAGTTCTCTAAGATAGTCACGAATCGTGTGGGTCAATGAAATACGGTGATTTGCGTAAAGTCAATGCTGAGAGTTGAATTTCGTCTAACTACCAATATTCCGATGTAAATCTCATGAATTATGAAAGAGGAATTGCGTTCCACCGAAACATATGTTTCTTTTCTTTCTTCTGCATATGTGGGTGTATGCTTAAAAACATACGTGCGCGTCCGCACACACACACAAACATATATACATCAAAATTCGCTTCAATCGGGAAGGAAAAATGTCATTGATTTTAAAAAAGAAATAAAAGAATTAAAACATAAAGAAATATACTAAATTATAAAATTGTAATATATAAAATGTAACGGGGGTAGAAAAAATATTTGTAAGAAACGTTTACGCGTGAATTGTTTGAAAAATTCGTGCCGATCATGCTGATTAATCGAGTTTCTATTGAATTTTTGTGGCCAACTCGATACATGTTTGTAATACTTATAAAAAAAAAAAAAAGAAAAAAAAGAAAAAAACAAGAAAATAGTTCGAAAGATACAGGATTCGTTCGAATTTAATTTCTATTGCATATTTGCACGTAGAACTTCTACGTGACACGTAATATAGGAAGGATTATGTCTATTTATCGCCATTGGGTGTCTCCCCATGTAAGCTTTAACATCAGTTTCGACCCACGTGTGTGTAAATGTTATACCCGCGTGACAATCACGTGCTAAAGAACGCGTTGCTTCTTAATGACTGTTCTATAACATTAATTGCTACGATCGAAAACGATTACACGTAACAAATCAAGACGATATAAGAAGAACATTCTCTCTATAACTTTTTATCTTTAAATATTACTAGTAAGTATTGTAATTAAAATAAAATACAAAAAAAAAGAAAAAATGTTGCTCGTAATTATAACATTTCAAAGAGAAACATTGATAGGTAATAGTTTTCGTGATTACGATGTCTAATATTAATGATAGGTCTCGCGTATAAATTACAAATATTAGAATAATAATTTCAATATGTTTTCTTTTTACGTAGAAGATAATTTCAATATCGTTTAATTATCATTTTTTGTCCATTCGAGAGATACCTATAAATAAAATAAAATATTGTATGCGCGTGTGTGAGCTTAATGATTAGAATTAGACGAGTATTGGTAGACAACAAGGATTAAACGTTTCATTTATACGTAAGAGTAGGAAGAAAAGTAAACGAACCGCGTCAGTGTGGCACCGTGGTCGTCGTCTCTCTCTCTCTCTCTCTCTCTCTTTCTCTCTTAACTTTATTCTCGAAATATCGCAGACGTATAAAATCGTCGTGGCGACGAAGCCGTCGTCGCGCGTTAAAATAGAAAATAGAATCGAATATATAGGAATGGAGGTGCGTCGCCGCGCCGGTAGTCGGCCTAGAATTTAATCGAACGTGCCCCGTCGCGACACCGTTTCCCAGACAGTTGGAACGTCATTTTTGTATTTTCCAAATTTACAAAAAAAAAAAAAAGAAAGTAGAAAGAGATGGAACAAGTTGTCTAGCTAAAATAAAAAATATCACTCTCAATCTGTTAAGTTAAATTACATTCTCGAATGAATTTTCCTGCTTTCCTAATTCTAAGAAAAAAAAAAGAAAAAACAAAAGAAAATTAAAAAATGGAAAAAATTACGAAAATTTTATAAAAGAAAAAATATGGAAAAAGATAAAGAGAATGAGAAGTTGTCTAGTAAAAATGAAAAAAAGATATCAGTCTCGATCGGGGAAGCTAATTACACCCTCAAGCCATTCTTACATCGTGCACTCTTCCTCCTCCTTCCAACCTCCCTCCCTCCCTCTCTTTTTCTGTATCTCAAAGAAGAAGAGAAGTCTCGTAATCCCAGTGAACTTTCTTCTTCTTCTTCTTCTTCTTCATCTTCTTTTCTTCCATATCATGACCTCTCGTTAAGACTTGCCACGAAATTTCCGAGCTATCTAATTAACCGATGAATAATGCAGGATGCATCGGCTACGATTAAAACCAGTCACTGTTTCCCTATCTTACAACACTTATACACTAACACTTACAATTACTATTTCTCTTTCTCTATCTTTATCCATCTGTCCATCTTTTTCTTTCTTTATTAGGGTTTATGTTTCTTAGGAAAGAGGATGTCCAACACCATAGAACAGAGACGAGATGCGAGTTTCCCCATACCACCCCATACCACCCCGTCCTCCTCCTCTTTCTCTTCCTTCTTCTTCTTCTTCTTCTCCTCCGCCTCTTTCCCTTCCCCCTAAGACGGTAGGTAGTTACACTTCCTTGAATGTGCAATACCCGGCATCCTGCTGCTAAACTATTGACCATACACCATCGGTATTCACCGTGTTAGGAAATAAGCAGAGAGAGAAAGGGACAATAGTTGACTGACCGTGACTTCCTCCTTCTTACGTTCTCACTCGCTCTGTGAGAACGGCCGAGTAAACGCGAGTACTACACACTACCCATACCCAGTAAAAAGAAACCACCGTACCGTACCATACCGTATCGTACCGTATCGTACCGCATACGACTACTACTTGGTAGCTTTTGCACTATAAGAGAACTCGCGTGGTGGTTTCATTCATAAAATCACGCGTTTCGCGAGCTGACGTGCACCATGGTCACTAAAGAGGCAAACGCAACAACTAACACTTGTATATGTCTCTCTCTGTGTGTGTATGGATGTGTGTACGTGAATGGATTGCAAAAGTTTTCAATATGATATATATATATATATATAGGAAATATATTTTCCTTTTTTAATTCTACTTTTTTCTTTTTTTGATGAGATTCAAAACTTTTCAATCCACCCACCTACGTACGTTCGTGTATTATTAATTTTGTAACTTTTGGGCAAAAATGGTCGTTAATAATTTGTGTAGAATTATTAAAAATTTGGAAATTAATTAAATGTAATGAAATTAGTATGTACATTTTTTTAATATAAATTAAAAATAAAGGGTAAATCATTTTTGAATTATTATTAAACTCGTGGATACTTGAAATATCTTTTTTGCTGGCACACTAGTCGAAATTTTGGAATTTCTACGAATCTATGCAAAATATCGTATCGAAAAATAAACTCCTATCACGAAATATTTCTACGACTGTCTGTAAATTCGCATAAGTGAGTAGATTCGTACTCGTGTTGGTTAATTCTCGGAGACTCGAGGATGTTAAAAGCTGCTGAGGGAACGCCCTCCACCGACTTCCGTTTGGGATAACGTTAGCTTTGAGCTTTAAACATTTTCTTTTTATTTTTTTTTCTCCCTCTCTTTCTCTATCTTACTCGAATATTCTCGATCGATCGAATACTCTCGATATTATTATTATAAAGATTTTAATGTGAATTATATAATAAATATTTTACCAATTTATAAATTAAATATCGTACCATGATCTACTATAGAATAATTAAAATATTTTAAATATTTAGTAATTTAAGCAATTTTTCTGTCAAATAACTAAACAAGAAAATTATATAAAAATTATACATTGGTTGGTTGATAAGTTTCGAGTCTAGCATAGAAACAATTTGTCAAACTTATATTTTATATTTTTACGGAAGAGAAAAAAAAACTATATATATATAAATGATTTATAAAATTTTATAAAATAAATATATTTATAAAATTAAAAAAGAAAAAAGAGAGAAAGTCGAAATATTCGGTGGTTTCAAATTTCGTTCCTAAAGAAAAAAAAAGAAAAGAAAGAGAAAGAAAGATACAAAGATAATAATCGTAAACAGAGAAAGGACGGAAGTACGCGGGTGCTCTCTTAAAAGAAACGTTACGAGCACTCTTGGATCTTGCTTTTCAAAGTGCGCTGACCCTTCGAAGCTTGGGCGGAACTCCTTCGCTTCCGGTGCTGTTTCGCCGTTGCTATTTCTATATATAAAGCTACACGCACTTGTCGGTATAAAAGCGTATTCGAGTGTGTGCGTGAACTCGAGCACTCTCTTAATCTATCTATACATATACATACACATTCATACATACATTCATACATATATATTATATATATATACGCATATATAAATTTACATTACGTATGGATGTCAAACGTAGCTGAAAAGAAACAAAATGTATAAGAAAAAATAACTGAAATTATTCAAACGATTAATATCAAATCATTACACACACACAAATACACATATGTATTATATATATATTAATTAAATCAATTAACATATGTGAGAAAAAAAAATATTTATAAAATAAGAAATATAATAATAATAAAAAGAAATATCTCTGCAGGCTCATTCTAGTAATCTGTGAGATATTCTATTACGGGTGAAGAGTTAAAAGCCCTTTAGAGTGATAACGGAGACGGAAGCTTTGAAAATAAATATTTCCATCTCTCTTCGTGTAAAACACGAAAATAACATTTCCCATTCGAATATATATCTATATGTACAAGTATAAGAAATAGAATTTGTATTTAAATAAAATCCTTAAAAAATATACTTCGCGAATAATACGCGTGATGATTGTTGGTTAAACATTTTTAAATTTCACGTAATAAGAATAATTCTTTCTATTTTATTTTTGTATTTTTGTTCGATTAAACTCGGTTCTATTTTTCGACGTTATCTACGAAACTTTGAAAAAATAATTTCAAAAAAAGCTCAAAAATGTTCGACTCACCTCCTCCTACATGAAACAAGAATGATATACACTATCTAAGAATAAAAATCACGATATCTAATTACGATAAATTATTAAACGAAATTTCAATCACGAAGAGACGTATACGTACGTGTTATCACATCGGTGACCTACGAAAGACTAAATTCGAACGTTACTAGGATGTATTTCTTATGTATACTATGTCATGAGAATTCCACGTACTTGAAAAAATCAACAATCCGACGAGTAAAAGTCATTGTTTATGTTTCGGACAATACGAAGCAACGAACGAACGATGGCGTATATACTACACAACTACACACTTATACAATTGTTTTTCGATTTAAATTCGAATGTAAAGTAGAAAATTTATTTCTACGAATACGAATACAGGGTGGAACCAAAATTTTCGAAACGATTTCAAAACTCGATTACACTTTTTTCTAAGACCATTTAGGCTAGCCCTTTTTTGTTTTTTTTTGCAAATTCTAAAATTATATAGGCTTATTGTTAGCATGAAAGAAAATATATGACTTTACTCTATAATCGTAAGAAATTAATAAAAAGTAAACGTTATTAATATTTTAAACGAATGAATATTTTTGACTCGTCCAAATGTTAAGTGAAAAAATAACGAATAAAAATGATTCTATTAATTATAATTAAACTTACTTTTCATTCGTTCTTCGGGGATGACGTAAAATCGAAGAAATCCCTTCCCCCCTCCCTCCTCCATTTGCAAGACCTTCCGACGAGCGACGTAAAAAAAAAAGAAATAAAAAAAAAGAAAAGAAAAAAAAGTAGCGTTCTACAATTGGTCAGCTTCCTACGATTTCCGGTACTCGCGTTGGAGGTCAACGATTACTTCTTGTCGGAAGTTCGTTGCCACGTGGAACGATGGTGGGAGATTACATATGGTGAGTAGAATTTTTCTTGTTTTTCTTTCAAAGGAAGATCATCGTCGAACACGTCTCGCGTCGATGAATTCTTATCGATATTTCTTATTTTCTTTTTGTTTTTCTTTTTGGTTTTTTTTTACAATTTTGCAAAAAATAAAAATTAGTTCGACGGGAAAAAAAAAAAGAGAAAAGGATTCGTTTCCGTGTTATTTCTCGTTGAAATGACTGAAATTGTATTTGAAAGTATATATGGCCAATTAAATTTGTTAAAATACGAGACAACGTTTGCTAACGAATGGAAGGAGAGATGAAGGAAAAACAGGAAAAACAAAAAGAAAAAACGTAACTCGTGAAGATAATAAAATGTTATGGGTGGGGAAGGGGGAGGGGGTAAAAATCTACAAGGAGAAATGATGGAAGATCGAACGCGGGATCTTTTGTCGAGAAAGATATGGCAAGGAACTCTGACGTAACGAGTTGCGTGTCGTTGTACTAAACGCAAGCATAATGGATGGGGGATTTGTTGAAAGAACCAGATGTTTAGAGAAAAAGAAAGACAAAAAATAAGAGGGCAATGTCCAAGGATAGAAACATCGATAGTTATTCCAATCGATTATGACTTTTGTCGAATTTATATATATATTTGTTTAAAATATTAGTATTTGTTTTTTACTCGATTAAAAAAATACTAAAATGAATTTCAATAATTAGAAATATTTAATATATGTACTAAATGTGATAGATATACACACAAAATAGTGTTATTTATTTAAAATATATTATTTAAAGTGTTGCCATTATTATTGATTAGTCAATTTTTAATTAACACGAGAGACAGTAGCTAAAAAGTTTTTCGAACAAAAACGAATTGACGCGTTTCCTATTATTTATTTGTTTTTCAAATGTTTTTTTTCTACCTTACGCTCAAAACTTTTCAACCAATCTAGGTATATAATTTGAAAGTTTGTTTGCGAATTACGTATTTAAAAAAAAAAAAAAAAGTAACAAAATAAAATCAAATATATATTCAAAATATAATAATAAAGTGTGAAATTGAATGTAAAATTCGTCGAATAAGATTAAGGAAATGATTGTTGTACGTTAATGAAACCGACGATTATAGGAAAAAATAATCATTGAAAGAAAATCACAGAAATTGTTAGTAGTATGTAAGTTAAAACGATAAAAAGTAAAGTAATGGTCGTGTTAGTCGAAAGATTAGGAATTCGATGAGTTATCGGCCGTGACGATACATAGTATGTATATAAGCACAGCAACATGGGTAACGATGCAGGATAGTCCACTTATCTTTAAGTTAAGTGCCCATTAGCAAGAAAATTGCAAGAGAAACTCGTACAAGTTATTGCCAACGGCAATTGGTTGGAAGCGTCTAAGCGTGTCGCGCGTCACACCTCGAGTATTATTTTCCACGAATGTTAACCTTGAAAATTTCGATAATTTTTTCTTTCCTTTCTTTTATCGTCCTCGAATCTAAAGAATCGAGCTTGAAATCGAGCTCAAAATTTTTCAACCCACCCGTCGTACGATCAAATCAAAATCAAATCGTTACGTGCAACCATGGGATTTTAATTTATACCGTGTATCGCGATTACGTATTTATTCGGATCAACGATCCTACTTTTTATCTTTCTATTTAATTTACTTTTATTTTTTATTTAATCCTTTCTTCTTTCGAACAATTCCGATCACATAGAAAAGTTTATCCTAAAATTTTACCGAGAGAAAAAAAAAGATGACAAGAGAGAGGAAGAGAGAGAGAGAGAGAGAGAGAAGCACCGTAGTTAATACTTCAACTTGGAGCCCTTTTTGTACCCTAAAGGAAGCTACAAAACTGCGACGACTTATTGTTAACATGTTCTACACATTGACAGCGAATTCACCCACTCCCTTTTACCCGAGCATTTAACTTTTAACTAACGACGATGTTTTACGATTTTTATTGTAATAAAAAAGAAAGAAAAGATAAAAGAAAAACTAGATCATAGAACACAAAAAAGTAATCTTGTCAAGTACATACGTATATAGTATATACACATACACAGAGACACACATATATATACACACACAATATACGTACTCCTACACGAGAAAGTAAGACTCGAGGTTGCGTCCATTGCTTGCTAGACGAGAGAACACGTTTCTTCATCTTCTATTATTTATTCTAATCGGTTACAAGTGAAAATTATATTGGTATGTAAAAAAAAAATAGAAGAGTACAAGAGAACCATCACTGACTCAAGTAAATAGACAAAAAGATAGAAAGAGAAAGAGAAAGAGAGAGAGAAATAGGACAAATAAAATAAGTGAACGTTTGCATATACGTGTTAATATAAGAGTATACATATACGTACGCATATATGTATTAGTATATATATGAAAAAGAAAAAGATAGTTGGATAGAGTTCATCGGCCGTAATACCAACGATCACCTTTTACCCCGACGCCCTGGCGTCGCGACGCGGATTCTCAGTCGAGGGTAACTACCATCACTAACACCACTACTGATTACTGCGCAACCAACTACTTTTCTTCCTAACCAATAAATACTATTTCTATTATATTTCAATGCTTATAACAATGACGAGAAAAATAATATTACAATTAATTAAATAATAAATCAATGCTTGTGTTATATTATTTCTTAATATAATGTAATATGTATATATTATTGAAGTAATTTTATCTGATGAATGAGTTTTTGAATATTTAATACGCGCACAAATACGCTTAAATATACACGTACGTTTTCTTTTTCTCTCTGTGTGACCGTAGACGCGCATCGCAAAGTGCATCGAGAGACTGCTGGCGGGTGCATCGCTGCTGCCCCGGCTTTCCGATGTGCAACAACCGTCTCTCTCGCTCTCTCTCTTATCCCTGTTCCACCAGTAACGTCGCCGCCCTACCCCCCTCCACCCCTCTATCCTATCCTACCCTCCCTCTCTCTCACTCTCTGTCTCTCTCTCTTATTCTCTTTCTCTTTCTCTTTCTTTCTAGACTACCACCCTCCACCAAAGTCTTGACCAAAAACTAACTATAAACGACGTGATAGTTCTACTATGTACCCCTTCTCTCTATCCTCTCCCCTTAAACTTAACTTTGCCAACCACCCGATTTTACTGAATAGACAAAATATTTCATTCCTTTTTACTTTTTTACTATTTTTTTCTTTTTGTTTTTTAATTTTTCTTTTTCCTTCGTTTTTCAATCCAATATCATTCAATTCTTTACTCTCTATAATGAAAAAAAATGATAGTAATTCATCCTTGTGACTTGATATAATGTAACATAAAATTTGTTTCTCGTTTTTTTTTTGTTTTCTCTTTTCTAAAAATTATTATCGAATTAATTTCTATTTTTTTCAAAACTATATATAACAATAGTATAACAAATAGATTAAATTTGTATAATTATTCTATGAATCGCGTTAACCGATGATACGTATCGAAATAATAATACTAAATATAGATAAAAAAAAAAAATATTTGAAATAGATGGATTCCTTCTTACCGGTAAAATTGAATTGCCCTTATTCTTAGTGGAATGATCATTTCTTGAAAGAAGAAAAAAAAAGAAAGAAAGAAAAAGAGAGAAAGAGAAAGAGAGGGTGGGGTGGGGGGGGATACATATAAAAGGCGATAGCCCAACCCCCTACCCCTTTTTTTCCAGGAGCATCGTGGCACGACGAGACGCCTTCGGCCTCTTCGTCCGTCTCCGACAACTTCTATTTCCGTCTCTGTCTATTCCTCGGTGCATTCCAGCAATGCATCTGCTATCCCACTCTCTCTCTCTCTCTCTCTCTTTCTCTCTCGCATTTCCAGTATGCATGTATCTACCTACAAACCAATACAGACGAATGATTCTCCGTCTCTTTCGCACACCGAGGAATGTCTGTATTCCTCTATCACGGTCTTGTTCTCTCTCTCTCTCTCCTTTCACACACACAAACACACGCGTTAACTCTTCCTACATACACATATGGAACAAGTGCAGGTACGTGTGTGTTAGAAGTCTGGGTCGGTTGGACTCGTTGCACCGGGAAACCGAGCAGTGCAGCCGTCCTTGTCGCTCACTCCATCATGCCTCGGTCCGTTCCCCCTTCCCCCCTCTATCCCCCCGGCCCCTCCCGACCAGCCGTCCCGGCCCTGACACCCACCTCCATCCTCCTCATCCACCACCACCACCAACCTCCTCCTTCAACCATGGATGGCATCCACGGTTCCTGCGCGCGCGCGCGGTTATGCAACTCCGGCGAGACGTTCTCCGACAACCACCAGGGGGTGAAGGTGGAGGAGCAGGAGGAGGGAGGAAGAAGAGGAAAGAGGGGGAGGAAACGGCGGGGACGGCGTGTAACGTTATCGCGGCCGCAGCCGGCGGCCAAGCGCGGTAATTTACCCCGGCGAATTACCGACGATGCTCCAATTCGTTTCGCGCCTCCTCGCCGATGCCGAAGGCTTTGCAAATTATCTATCTATCTATCTATCTATCTATCTATCTATCTATCTGTCTGTCTATCTAATTTTTTGTTTTTTATATAAATATTTTGTTCCATTTTAAAAATATTATTCTTTTTATTAGGTACCTATCAATTTTTAGATACATCATCATCAATTATCAATTTATTCGATCAATTATTGATAGAATCAATTTATTAGATAACCCTTCGTCAGTATACGTTATTTTCGTACCTTCCGGCAATATAGGTGGGTGGGTCTCTCACTATTGGCCCTTTTTTATCGCCCTTTTAATATATTAAAAAAATTTTTTCAAAATTCATGCAATTGTTCGAAACCTTCAACTTGATATATCGAAAAATTTGTTTTTATATATACTTTTTTTTAATAAACAAATGGAAGAACTCTGTAAAAAAATAGTTTTAGCTCGGACACGAAATACCAGTGTAAACCGAACGATTGGTTACGAATGTCATACGAGTCGTGGTGTAATTTAATTTTTTTTTATTGTTATTATTTAATATTCTTTATGCACCATATATAACTTTGAAATCACGTATCAATATATCAAACCTTTTGCACTCGAGAAGTTAATTTCGATCGTCATTCGGTAATAATGTTTATTTAGGTTTTTATTTGGTCAATATCGTCTCCGACGATAGTTTGAACTCGACAGTCTTGGCAATAGGAATATTATTATCAAAGTTAAAGGAGCCCAATAAGTATGAAATACGATAAAGGAATCTCTTAGTTCGAGTGAAGAGATAAATTCGATTTTTCGTCGATGAACTGACTGAATGGTAGGTCATTCTATTTCTGTGTTATGCTAATAGGAATTTAGAAGGATTGCAACGTTTGCTTTGAACGAATAAAATCTGGCGAGAGATAGCAAAGCTCATATTACTGTGATACTTGCATCTTAGAAATTGATTTATAAAATATACTACACAAAACGATAATACAGAGAGCTTAATATTTAACAGATTAATGAAATATCAAATTGTGTTTTTTTAATATTCTATTCAAAAATAGATTTACGTGATTTTTATAATAAACAGGTCAGGTTGATACATTTTTGATTGAAAAATAATAAAACTGAAGTAAAATATTATTTTCAATTCTTTTCATTCTTGATCATTTTTTCTAAGGGAATGACGATGTAAACGAGAATTAGGAAAGAGAATCCTTAAGGATATTGGAAAAAAATCGACGAATGTTTTTTTTATCCATTAAATGAAAATAACGACGCCTTTTATCTCGAGTGTTTGATTTCTATTTTTTTTTTTTCTTTTTTATTACGCACGCATACAAAATCATTGCGATTGCATACGATTTGATACCTAATCGGTATAATTACTAAAGTTAAAAATAATGAAATAAAGGAAACATGGCTCGATTGTCGAATGGCTAAACTACGATGACGTAAAAGAACGAAATTTTTCGAAATATTTCTCTCATTCGATTTTCAATTTGTTAGTTCCTATTTTTCAATTTTTTCATTAGTTTGATTAGATATTTAACATATTTATTTATTTATTTATTTATATTAATAAAAAAAATAACACAAAAATGAATTAATTAATAGCTGTCATTGTTGTACGTTTAATGTAAATCATTTCAAATAAAATCGATCTTTAAGGTCACCGTAATCATCGAACGTAAGTAACGTTTCCACTTGAAATATTTAATTATCTACGAGAGACCAGTCTAAAAATCTTTTATCCTAGATAAATTACATTTAAAAGGATCAATTAACTAAAGAGACGTAGACCATAATCTGCCGAAAGTTTGACGTGGATCGATAATCACAAATTTTCATAAAATTCATTGGTAAAAGAACAAATGTAATATGTTTACATTAAATAGATAATAAATTGTTAATTATTATTTTCGAATGTGTTATTATTCTCGTTAAATTAAATTACTTTACAAAAATTGTGCGATCGATATTTGGAATTTTCTAGAAAATAACAATAATAATAATAATAAAAAAAAAATAAAAATTCAAATAAAATCGTGGAATAATATTCCACGAACTTGTATTTTTCTTCATTTTTATTTTTGTTTCCTTTTTCCTTTTCTTTTTTTTTTTTTTAATACTCATATTCGTAAAATCCTTAATGCAATGTCATAGAAAAAAATTCGATATTTTCGGCAGACGGGATACGTCGAACGTTCGGTTTAATGTAAACCGTAGTTTTTTTTTTCTTTTTTCTTTCTTTTTTTTTTTCATTTTAATTAGATGTTCACAGATTAATTATAATAATTGCACCGCTGGCGTGTCCACTTATGAAAAATCTCGTCATGATCACAGGAACTTTCAAAGTAATACGATCGATCGATCGATCTTCGATAGATCATCTTCGTTCTCATAGTTTCATTTTCTTTTAGGGAATTCCTATTTTTTGTCCTATTTTTTTTTTCTTTCTTTTACAAGAACGATCTAAGACGAAAGGACACGTGGTTTCTAATTTTTTGTTCTAGTATTATCTCTTCTAACCTTTTTTCGAACAAAAAGTATCCGAAGAGTTTCTTGGTTCGCACTTATGGTACACCATGAATAATACTTCTTAGGTACAGCAGTCCGCTTATCTATGGTACCAAAATATAATCCTCTCTATATATTACAAATAATGAGCGTTCAACGTCGAGGTCATCGAAAAACATCCTAATTGTTATATACATTTCGATTATTATCGATAATATACATTATCGATTATTACAAAATTTTATTTTTATTACTAAAATGCATTTCAATATTTAAGATTCAAATATGATTTGTAGTCATTATTACAAATATTTGATATTAAAAAAATTAAAATCGTTTATTAATCACATTCAATTAATTGTTTCTATAAACAAAAATAGATAAAAAATCAATTGATTCAATATAAAGAGAATTTTAATTGATTTCCAAACCACTCCCTTGTCGATCGATTTTAAATTAAATACAAATAAATATTTAGTAAAAAGAGTAAATTAATTCAACAAAAAATCATTGCAATTATTATTTTTTCTCAATGATCAATATTATCGCAAAAAGAAATCTCGATGTATCAAATATCGTTCGATTAATCGACGACTAGGTATTAGAATGGATTAGAAAAAATAGATTTAATAATGATAATAATAAAAAAAAAAGAAAGATAGATCATCTTTCAAACGAAAAAAAAAAGAAAGGCCACAGATGTCGGAAGAGATCGATAAATCGAATGAATCTCTTTCGACGCGTTGCTGTTCGATTCTCGACGTTGATAGCGGGTCAACTTGAACGACGTTTCGTTTATTACTTGTATTTTTTTTTTTCTCTTTTTTTTCTTTTTTTATTCCTTTTCCTTTTTTCATCTATATCGATCCATATTCGCCACTAAACAATTCGCTACGCCGATTGAGACGTCAAAAAGATCTGCGTGCCCTGAGTAGACAACATCGATTTTAACATTTGATCGATCATCCGATAAGATTCACGATCGTACGTAACAAGTTTTTATCTATAAATATATCAAAAGAAAACAAAAGTAAGGTAAAACAACAACAAAAATAATTCAAAAGGTAAGATAAGAAAAGTTTACCCGATTTTTATCGATCGTTTTTTCTTAGGGAAGGGGGAACAAAAAGAAAACTAAACTTATTGGACAAAACACACGCGTGAGTGTCGGTCTTGTGTGTATGTATATGTGCGTTTATGTGAAATTTTGAAACGGTTTAAATAATAAATCATCTCATAGAAAATTCGATCTACGCGTCACTCCATCGATCATTTATAACCTGTAAAAATAAATGAACAATAAGAACAATATATATTTATACAATATATTAAAGCGTAGAAATTAATTCGGTTCTTTTTTAAAAAAAAAAAAAAGAAAAAAAAAAAACAAAATTTAATATTTATTCCAAAGCACCGAATTAATTTCTACGAAGAACATTTGTGTAATATGTAAAACAGAAGAATATCTTTTTAAAAAAAAAGATACAAAAAGATGTAATCTTGATAGAGTAAACGTTCAAAAAAAATTCAATGTATGTATGTATGTATAATCGATTTATCGATCGAATATTAAAATCGATACGTTTAAGGTATGATTAGAAAGGAAAAAAATTGATCGATGCGTATATATCGTATAAATAATGAGTATCTTAATTTTCCTTATAATCATCGAATAATTCAAATTAGGCGAATATAAATACACATCCATATAAATAAATATATACATATATATTTATATTTTTTTTTGTTACTATATATATATTCATATATATATTATATATATATATTATATATATATATATATATATATATATATTATTATATATATATATATTATTATATATATTATATATATTATTCATATATATATATATGTATATTGTTAAATGAATTGAACGTGTGCATTTACGAAAAACGTTGTTACACAATTTCCTAGCCTAATCCCACGTCGAGATACATCATCACCAAGAAACCCACGATGGCGGCCCAGCTGGCGAGTTTACCGTTTCCGCTGCAAATAGAAAAATGTTTAGAGAGACACTTGCGTCGATATTGCGTAATCCAATACGTGTTAACAAATATTATATTTCTCTTCTGTATTATTATACTGTTATATAACAAATATCATTCGTCATTATTTTGACTTTTATTTTGTTTTATTTTATTTGTTTTTTTTTTTTGATAGAATTGAAACACATATTCAAAGTCCGGTCATCAATATATTTAAAAATAATGCAACACTGCTTTTTGATTATTAGTATTGTTATTAAAGATATGTATTTGTGAATCCTAATCCGTGAATACATTTTATTTATTTAATAGGTCATTCAAATACCTTTTCATTTCGTGATACGTTTCGTTTCATTTTCAAACCGATGCAATTGTCATAAATAATTTTAGAAACAATTTTATCTCTCATATTACTTCTGTTATACAATTAATTTTCAGATGAAAAATAATTGAAAATTAATATTATTATTATTCTTATTATTATTACACTATACGTTAACAGTTTGATCAACGAACAAAAACTCCAATGTCATAAAATTCAAAAAGAAAATGGGCACAAAAATTCATCGCCATAGAAAATAATAATAATTGTAAAATGATTGTTCGATCGGTAGATGAGAAAGGACAAAGAAAAAGAGAGAGAGAGAGAGAGAGTGAGTAAAAACAAAAAAGAAACACACACAAAATAGGGTATCACGACGCTGGGGGACAGAGGGTGGGAGGTGGGGTTGAATGAAGATGGCGAGAAATAAAAAGGGTTTTTTCTCGTGGCTTACAAGTAGGGATTAAAGAAGAAGACACACACAATGCACGCACGCACGCACGCACGCACGCGTCTCTCTGTGCCACGGTATTGCACGTCACGGCTTGTTGATTTTGTAAATTATACACGGCCATCAATTTTAACGGCCGGTGAAATGCGCCGTTGTGTTTCGGTGGGCGTTCTACCACATCAATCATATCCGCGTGGTAAATACCTCCCTTCTTCGGTTGCTCTCAGAAAATTTGTATTTTTATTGCCCATTATCGTCTTACACATACACACACACACACACTACACATGTCTATATATACATATACAGACATACACACACGTTGTTGACTTTCAAATCTCTGGACAATCGCGGGCGTACGTGTGTGTCAGCGCATCAGTTGTGTGTGTATGTGTGCGCATGCGTATCGTCTCTTCGTATCGATTGTCGTCAACTGTCATCGTCTTTTTCTCGTTTCCTGCTCATACTCAATCGTCTATAAAATATATCTATTTATTTTATAAGTATGCGTGTATTATTAGGTTACTCAAATAAAAAAAAAAAGAACGTTCATACCGATTTACAAAATGTAATATACATTCCCATTTATGTATACATTACTTATACGTATTGTATAGAATTTATGAAAAAAATTAGTCTCATAATCAGTGGATTGACTGGACCTGGGTAGAAGAAAACCTCAGGTAATCTATTTTAATGAATAATTATTCTTTAACTATTAAACTATTCAATTTTATTATTTGGGGTATGAAACTTATTGTTTGATTTTACATACGTAATATATCAATGTTTTTTTGTAAATCAGTACGAACTTTCCAGGCAATCAAATGTTTTGAATTATTGGGTTGCCTGCCTGTTTGAATTTCAATTAGGTCGATCATATTTTTGTACGAATAATTCGTATAATTCATTGATCATAAATCAATGTGTTAAAAATAACACATATAACGATATAACGAAAAATTTCAAATATATATATATGTAATATGTGTATTATAACACGATTAATATATTTAAATTTGTTTCTTTTATATTTCTTCTTTTTCATCTTTTATATACTTGTCCTCTGTTGTATCTTACTGATAAAAAAAAAAGAAAAGTAAAATAAAAAACAAAAAGGTGAGAAAGATAATTGGAAGAGAACTACCGTGAGAACTAACTCAAATGGTAGATAATTTAAAACGAAACTAAGAAAATAAATAAATCAAGAAATAAAGAAATAAAGAAAGAAAGAAAGAAAGAAAGGAATTAAAAAAGATATTAGAAAGAAAACAACTAAAGCGTTCCTATTCACCGAGCAAAGGAAAAATTTAAATTATAAGAAATGTATAGTTGTTTCCGTGAAAAAGATAATAAACGTTTCTTATACTTTTTCATCTTCTCATCTCTTCGTCATCTTTTATTTTATTTTATTTTATTTTATTTTATTTTATTTTCTGTTTCTTTTTCTTCTTCTTCTTCTTCTTCTTCTCATTTACTCGACAAGAAAGATAAATTCTCTTTAAAGATGAAGGCATTCCAGTCGATATCTTCTAACTCTTTAAAACTTGTACCAATAACCTTCTGCTCCCTCCTCCTCCTCCCCCTCCTCCCCCTCTCACCTTCTCACTCCTGAGCGAAGCATCTCACTAAACCTTTCCCTCCCCCTCCTTCCACCACTATCACCAACACCACCACCACCACCTTAACCCCTTTTCTTCCTTTTCATCATTCCGATCTTGGTTTTTTCTTTATCCTTTTTCTTTTTTTCTTTTCTTTTTTTTTCTCTTTTTTATCCGTAAGAGAGAAATAATCGTTCGACCATATCGACTTCTCAGCATGAATCGATTAGCATCGCGATTCACCATTCTATTAAACACACAGGTCGATCGATCGATCAATTTATCTTAATGAAAAAAAAAAGAAAAGAAAAGAACTAACAAGAAACTTAATAATTATCAAATACGAATGGAATAAAACAATTTTAATATGAAACGATGCGCGATGAAAGGATTTTTTATTAACGTCTTGCTTGAAGTTTGAAATATTTGTCAAATTTTCGACGAAAACTTTACGAATTTCTAGCGTCAGACGGGAAGAAAAATGAGCGAATGAAGAGAACGAAAGGATCGATTCGTAAATAAAATAAAAAAAAAAAAAAAAAACAAAATTACGAATGGAAAAGTTCGATAGGTGAGGTAGTTGGTATGAAAGTAATGGATCGTATTAGAAAAAAGAAAAACATCAGTTAAAAATGAAACAGAAAGAGAAAGAGAGAGAGAGAGAGAGAGAGAGAGAAAATTAATGAATCGTATGAGAAAAACAAAATGAGTGAGAGAAAGAGAGAGAAAAGCAGTCATGAGGTAATGAAGACTTGATCTCGTTTTCTCAAGAGGGAAAGAGAAAGAGAAGAAGAAGAAGAGAGAGAGAAAGAGAGAGAGACTAATGCGTTGATAAAGCAGATTCGATCGTTAATTAGCGGTTAAGTATACCGGAATACTTCTCGTTAGTTTTCACACCGAAAAGATCACACGGGTTTGATTTGGAGGGTTGCACCGAGGTCGTGCAACGGTTTTCTTAGAAACGAGGGGAGAGGAATAGATGAAAGAAAGAAGAAGAAAGAAAGAGAGAGAGGTGTATTTTCACTTTTGTGTTTTCCGGGTCCTCGAGGGTTCCCGAGGGAGCCAGTCGAGGTCGACTGTCTCAGGAGTCTTCTCTCTACGTTCAGAGATGCTTCACCTAAGTAACAAGCAAGAAGAAAAAAAAGAAAAAAAAAAAAAAAAGAAAGGAAGAGAGAGAATGAGAAGGATGAAAATAGAAAAAGAAACAGAGAAAACTAGCGGCTCTTTTGGTATACACCGGCAAGACGGTTAGATCGCACGCGAAATACAAAAGAAGCCAATTATAATGACAATGCTCGTACGGTTTAGGCCGACGTTCTGGGCCTGGGAAAGAAATTTGCTCTGCACGTTCGTTTTAACGCGTTCGCGAAAGAGTGAGAGAGAGAAAAAAGTAAGAAAGGGAGAGAGAGAGAAAGAGAAAGAGAGAAAAATAAAGATTAAGTCGACTCGACTATCTACGGCACTGCCGTCACGCGCCATTGTACCGTAATCGTTCTCGAATAGAACCCCGACGAATATGTTAGTCCAGTCAACTCGGGCCATCTCCTTCGAATCTCAGCAGATTTGGTGGAAACTTGATATAAGGGTAAATAGACGACGCTGAATCGAATGGTGCTAATTTTTTTGAGGTGGAAAGTGCCGTTTTTGAGAAAAAGGGTAAAAAAGGGTCAAAAATAACTTTATCTTAGAATCTAGGCATTTAATCGAAAAAAGTTTCAAACAAAAGTTGTAGAAAATTGAAAAATACTAAAAAAATGTTCTATGAGTTATCTTCGTATTTTCAAAAATAAGCGCATAGAATTGGATTGAAGATGGGAAAAAAATTGTAAGAGTGGGAGAAAGCAAGCTTATCCCTCCGTCGCGTTTTACACGCGAGCGAGCTAGTGTGCGTGCGAGCGTCCGTGTGCACTAATACACAAACGAAGGATCTTCGGCAATCTTCGGGACTCTCGGTCTTGAATGCAAGTGAGAGTGAGAGAAGAAACCGATATTTCCCTTTTCTATTTGTTTAGGCGATAACGAGTATTATTGTCCTTGGGAGCGTTCTAATATTTCTCTTTTCATATATTTTCTTTCGGTAGCAAGAATTTTACGTCTTGGCCATCGAGCGTCGTGCGTTTTGTATACGAGTGCGAGTGAGAAAGAAAACCGATATTTCTCTCTTTCTATTTTTTCTTTCGGTAGCGAGAATTTTTCGTTTTGGCCATCGTGCGTCGAACGTTCTATATATCTATATATATCGGCGTATAAGCGCGGCACTTTTAAATCGAATCTTGATGCTTATGGCACGCCATTTCTTTATTTATTGTCAAAAATAATGAACCTTGAGTAAAAAAAAAATAATTCATTTTAACAGAAACTATTATTATTTAGTTGAGAGTAAAAATAATGAATTAATTTTGTGTCTCGCCATAAAATTAATTAGAATAATTAATTGATATAAATTCTTTGCCTCACAAAAATTAAATTGTATATTTTTGTAAAATATAATGAAAATAGTAGTGTAAATAGTAAAAAATGTTTGTATTTCTGAAATTGTAAAGAAATTAAATAGGTTTATTTTTCGCGGTGTCCTAGGTGATTTCTTATTAAAATGAAAATTATGTTTTACTCAATGATGATTCGAACATTTAACGAAAATAAGAAGAGACAGTGTTTTTATGAAACACAAAATCTAATTTTTTATTTAAATTGCTACGAAAGGGTATTCGATTTCTTCATAGTCTTCCTGCTCATTTTCATCATATTGATTAAAATCAGAATCCTCGAGGTCCAGTTGTTCGACAATATCGAGGAATTCATTTCTTGCCATATCTTCGACATCCTCGTCTCTTTCTTCTACTCGAATCTCAGCTGAATTCTCGACTGTGCTAGTGGAAAAGTTGGAGCAGGATTGTTCTCCACAATATTTACAAAATTGGGTGCAAAGTAGCCCACTTTTTCGGCAGCTGCACCGCAAAGATTTGCAGTCTCCCGTGCACGCACATTGTACCTAGACATATACATGTAGTAAACATTTAAGGAAAATGATTAAGAATTTGCATGCGCATAGAATGTATATGATTTTTTGTATAGTTCATTTCAAATTCGCGAAACATTAATCGAACGGTAAAGACTTTAAAAATTCGTGAATTTTTGGAATAATCATTGAGTCGTGCAAATTTTTGCAAAATTCCAAATATTTTACTAATATTTCCTAATATTTTATCTTGTAAATTGAACGCCAACGTTACTTTTGTTAAACTTGAATCGAAGAAGAAAACAACAATTAGTAAAATATTTGGAATTTTGCAAAAATTTGCACGACTCAATGATTATTCCAAAAATTCACGAATTTTTAAAGTCTTTACCGTTCGATTAATGTTTCGCGAATTTGAAATGAACTATACAAAAAATCATATACATTCTATGCGCATGCAAATTCTTAATCATTTTCCTTAAATGTTTACTACATGTATATGTCTAGGTACAATGTGCGTGCACGGGAGACTGCAAATCTTTGCGGTGCAGCTGCCGAAAAAGTGGGCTACTTTGCACCCAATTTTGTAAATATTGTGGAGAACAATCCTGCTCCAACTTTTCCACTAGCACAGTCGAGAATTCAGCTGAGATTCGAGTAGAAGAAAGAGACGAGGATGTCGAAGATATGGCAAGAAATGAATTCCTCGATATTGTCGAACAACTGGACCTCGAGGATTCTGATTTTAATCAATATGATGAAAATGAGCAGGAAGACTATGAAGAAATCGAATACCCTTTCGTAGCAATTTAAATAAAAAATTAGATTTTGTGTTTCATAAAAACACTGTCTCTTCTTATTTTCGTTAAATGTTCGAATCATCATTGAGTAAAACATAATTTTCATTTTAATAAGAAATCACCTAGGACACCGCGAAAAATAAACCTATTTAATTTCTTTACAATTTCAGAAATACAAACATTTTTTACTATTTACACTACTATTTTCATTATATTTTACAAAAATATACAATTTAATTTTTGTGAGGCAAAGAATTTATATCAATTAATTATTCTAATTAATTTTATGGCGAGACACAAAATTAATTCATTATTTTTACTCTCAACTAAATAATAATAGTTTCTGTTAAAATGAATTATTTTTTTTTTACTCAAGGTTCATTATTTTTGACAATAAATAAAGAAATGGCGTGCCATAAGCATCAAGATTCGATTTAAAAGTGCCGCGCTTATACGCCGATATATATAGATATATAGAACGTTCGACGCACGATGGCCAAAACGAAAAATTCTCGCTACCGAAAGAAAAAATAGAAAGAGAGAAATATCGGTTTTCTTTCTCACTCGCACTCGTATACAAAACGCACGACGCTCGATGGCCAAGACGTAAAATTCTTGCTACCGAAAGAAAATATATGAAAAGAGAAATATTAGAACGCTCCCAAGGACAATAATACTCGTTATCGCCTAAACAAATAGAAAAGGGAAATATCGGTTTCTTCTCTCACTCTCACTTGCATTCAAGACCGAGAGTCCCGAAGATTGCCGAAGATCCTTCGTTTGTGTATTAGTGCACACGGACGCTCGCACGCACACTAGCTCGCTCGCGTGTAAAACGCGACGGAGGGATAAGCTTGCTTTCTCCCACTCTTACAATTTTTTTCCCATCTTCAATCCAATTCTATGCGCTTATTTTTGAAAATACGAAGATAACTCATAGAACATTTTTTTAGTATTTTTCAATTTTCTACAACTTTTGTTTGAAACTTTTTTCGATTAAATGCCTAGATTCTAAGATAAAGTTATTTTTGACCCTTTTTTACCCTTTTTCTCAAAAACGGCACTTTCCACCTCAAAAAAATTAGCACCATTCGATTCAGCGTCGTCTATTTACCCTTATATCAAGTTTCCACCAAATCTGCTGAGATTCGAAGGAGATGGCCCGAGTTGACTGGACTATGTGTGCAAAGTATTCACTGTAATTTACCTTTTAATCCTAACTATAATCTAATTTTTCTATATATTTATTTTGATTTTATAATTTAAACGCTCGTATAAATCGAAGTTCGGTAACTTTCTCAAACAAATTATTGATATATTGTATATTTATGACACCTAATTTCGTTTCTACAAATAAATATTTCGATAGTATTAATTATTATAATTGTATTTGGTAATTAAGACAGTGTATTGATTAAATATATTTTGTAATATTTGTTTTATGATTTATTTTGTAATATCTAATAATTTTAATAAAAGATTCAAATTAGACAAATTAATTAAAGCAATAAATAATTTTAATATAATAGTATTGTGGTTAGACGATTGACATACTCGATGATGACACACACCAACTATCCGAATATATTTTCTCTCGAAAATCGTGACGTACATTTTTCTTACGAGCTACTTATTTCGTTCCACGTACATATTTAAATATTCACGCATTTATGCGTGTATTTATATATGTATGTATGTATGTATGTATGTATGTATGTATGTATGTATTTAGGTATCACGATCGTTCAAAAGAGAAGCGAAACGATCGGATTTCTCGATCAAACGGAGAAATCGCTAGTTAATAAAAATAGCACGCCCTCGAAACGCTCGTGCTCGAACGTCGAGTATTGTTTTTGAAGCAACCAACTTTGCCGATGAATCGCTAAATTCCTTGGAATTTTACTGGAATTCCTACTTTCTTCAACTTTATTTCTTTCTTTCTTTCTTTCTTTTACTCACTCATTCACGTCAGTAAAAAGTATGAAATCACTCAATTTATTTAAGCCATACCGATCGATCGAGTGTTCAATAATTCAACAATTTTTTTCAAAATGAATATATAAAAATCTCAGCAATAAAAATGAAAACAACCCTAATTGAATTATTGAAATAGGAAAACACGTACGTATATATTCATTTATTTTTCAAAATCTCTGATTAATTTATAAGACATCCTATACGTATCGCGAACGATACTACAAAATTTAAATTACTTTGATTAATCAAACAACTATTTTACTGGAATTCCTTCTTATACTCTTTTATTTCTTTTTTACTATTACTCAGTAAAACGTACGAAATTGCTCAATTTATTTAGCCATACCGATCGATCGAGTGTTCAATAATTCAACAATTTTTTTTCCAAGCGATATAAGAAAATCTCTACAGTAAAGAAAATAAAAACCAACCCTAATTGAATTATTCAAATTATTCAAAAAAACACGTGTATAATCATTTATTTCTAAAAAAAATCTCAATTAATTTTGTTAAATGAAAAATATTCAAATAAGACACCTCGATAATTCCAAATCCGAATAAATTGTATTAAATTAAACAATAATATAAAAATTATTTTCACGTTAGAAGATACAAAAAAAAAAGAAAGAAAAAAGAAAACGAAAGAAGAAGAAGAAAAATATGAAAGAAAAGAAAGGGTGTAAGCCCCGAAATAGATTTTGGGTATTGAGTCGGTGGGAAAAGCCTCTTCCGCCCTTCTGACTCCATACTCTACCTCGAATTCTAATTCATAGTGAATAGGACCGGAGGGTGAAACGTGAGACGGAAATAGGTGCAAGTGCAGTATGGTACCTTTACCAACCACTGGACGATGGTTAACAGACAATTAAAAATAAAAAAAAAGCATAGAGGGAGACCGAGAGAGAACGGGGGAAAAAGAAAGAAAGAAAGAAAAAAAAACAAAATAGAAAAGAACATAAAAGAAGGGCGGCGAGTTTAGGGTAGACGAGAGTAAAATGAAACTGGACTCAGTTGAAGAAACGAGTTATATAAACCTTCTTCTTCTTCTTCTTCTTTTGGTGCGAACCCGTGAACCCTTTCTGTCATGTTCAAACGATTTTTCTATTTTTTAAAACATCTTAACGATATAATTTTGGATTCTAATCTCGGTAGACCTGAGGTATACACAATTCATCGATATTGTTAATAATTAATTTAAAAAATACTATAAATTATTATTCAATGCGAATAAAGATAAATAAAAAATGTACCTTTCGTGAGCTTCCGGAATAATATCATCAATGACAACATAAATCATGGCTCCTGCTGCGAAAGCTAATGCATAAGGTAAAGCAGGTGCTGCTAACGTCACCCCCGCAGCACCAAGGACACCAGCGATTGGTTCAACCATACCGGAAAGCTGCCCATACCAGAAGCTCTTCAAAGTGCTGATCCCTGCTGCCTGTAAGGGCAATGAAACTGCCAAGCCCTCGGGAAAATTCTGAATGCCAATTCCGATTGCTAGGTTCCTGCAATCATAAATAGGGAAAAATATCTGCATTTGAATTTTTCAAGAGTCATCGTTTACTAAACGCGTTCGTTTACACAACCTGGATGTTATAATTAAAAATTCGATTGATTTCTTATTCTTGTCAGCAACAAAAATAATAGAACGAATAAAACTTTGCTTAAATTTATCATTGTTTATTGAATTTGTATTAAAGAAAGGTGGAATATCGTACCTATACAAGTTTATGAATCTTTTTAAAAGATATTATTATTAATATTTTGTATGAGACGATTTTATTTCATTGAAAAAAGAAAAAAAAATAAATTGAACTACGACAATCTTCGAATCTTCGAATCTTTTACGAGATCTTTAACGTTTCGTGGATAAGAACAATCATCTATTAGAAACATTTGTTCCTATTTGTAAAATTGTACAAATTATTCACTTAATCAATTTTTCCTGATTCATCCAGCACAATACGATATATATCATATCAAATGTATAACAAAGTACTTTATAAAAAAAAAAAGAAACAATTCATCCTTCCAATTGTTAAATACAGAAAAAAAAGAATCATCGAATTAATTAATATTTCAGTGCAAATTGAAATTCCATCGGCGAATAGATATTCTTTGAACGTTCATATAAATTCGTTACAATATAATTACAAATAATATATAATCGAAAATAATTATAAAATTAGAAATAAAATTATATTATAAATAATCTTAACGTGCGTACAAAGATCAAAGTAGAAAACACAAAATGTGAAATCTCATCTCGAGAATATTCGAAAGAAGAGAGTTTAGAACAGTGAATGGATGAATGGTTGGTTGGCTTATTGGGAGAGGGAAAGGGAGAGAAGCAGAGAGTGATGCAGAGGGAGGGATAGGGGGAGGGGAGGGTTGTATTGGGAGAGACGATTAGGAGGTATACGAGAAATTCGCCTGATCACGCTTATAAATTATCATTGCTAAAGAGAAAGAGAAAGAGAAAGAGAGAGGAAGAGAGAGAGAGAGAGAGAAAGAGAGAAAAAGATTCTAACGTGGTGGATCGTATCGATTCTCGGAAGGCAAAACTGGATTCCATAAAGCGGAAGAGACGATGACTCGGGTCTTGGGTCTCTGAAATCTTGCGAGAGAAAGAAAGAGAGAGAGAGAGAGAGACAGAGAGAGAGAAAGAGAGAGAGTTGTGCGTCTTGCAAAAATCCTGGTTCGCATCATCAAAAGAAAGAAAGGGGGAGAGGGTGGGAGAAGGGGGGAAGGGGGGTAGGTAAGCATGTGCAAGCAAGCGAAAGATCCGACAATAAAAAGAAAAGCATGGAGGAGACAAGGTGACTCTCTGATATAGCTGTCGCTGTATTGCTATTTCTGCTATTGGTGCTATTATTGATTCTGATGCTGATGGTGCTATTGGTGTTACTGCAGAACTGTTGCTGTTACTGCTGTTGCTGGTTAGCTTCGAAACGAGCAAAGGCGAGTTCTTGAAACTGGTCGACGAGCTTCGACATTCTCGACATTTTTCCATCTGCTCTTCCTCTACCCCACTGTACCACCCCATAACCATCCTAGATACTTTGCCATGTTGGAAATCAGACTCCTGTTTCCTTCTTCTTCTTCTTCTTCTTCTACTATCATCATTTTCTATCTTCTATCTTTTATCTTCATCTTCATCTTCTTCTTCTTCTTCTTCTTCTTATTTTTGTCCTTGTTCTTCTGTTTTTGTATTTATCTTTGTACGCATGTGTATGTGCATGTGTTTGTGCGTGTGGGTATCTTTTTATCGAATTTTGTTCCTACCAAGTCCAGTTTCTCATTGCTCTCGTAAATAAGATGTGAATGGACGTCTACTCTGACCTTCTCCTATTTTTTTGTGTGCGTGTGTGCATAATATACATATCATATGTGGTCATTCAAGTTGGAATTCTTGCATGTATAAATAAAGATACGTACATTTTATCTGATAAGATTAATCCGATCTCGTATTTCTTTCTCAACGTGTTTCTTATCTTTTTATTTTCTTTTTTTCTTCATTTTTTTTTCTTTATTTTAACAATATCGTAGAAATTCTTGCATTAATAAATGATATATATATCTCGTATTAATTAAATATTAATATAAAATAATAATTGTATTTCTAACGTCGATTTTTGATTTACTTATCGTCAGTCACATAATTGCTGAACAAACGCAAAAATATAAAAAAAAAAGAAAAATCAGCGTGATAAAAGTTAGATAAATTGTATAGAATAAATAAAAAAAAAATAAAAAAAATATAAATTAAGTACCAATCACCGAGATGACGTTAAAAGAAAACTTTTAAGTATAAACACTACGTATGTTAATATTATTTATTTTTTGTTGTAAAAACGAGCCTTTCTCTGGTTACACGGGTATCATTCGATGTTAGATAAAAAAAAAAAGAAAAAAAATCTTTCTATCCGTTCGTCGAAGTGCATCGAAACTTCAAACGGTGCTCCGCATCGTCGATCGTTTCATCGAGATTAGAAAGTCTAATGTAAGGTATAGATCTTTGATATATATATGTATACGTTTATATAATACTTGTGTGTGTGTGCCCAATATGTATGTGTAAAAATGTATAGTAAATTCAAAGTAATTAAAGGGAATCCTTTAATGAATTCGATCTGTTTGATAAGTTACATTGTTTTAATGTCGAGTATCATCGAACTGTATTATCTTATCGATAGATCGAACCAAACAGTGAAACTTTCAAATTCGATTATTTCTCGATACATTCCTTTATTTCTTTATTTTTCTTTATTTTTCATCTTTTCCTTCTTCTTCTTTCATTTATCTTTATCTTTATCTTTTCTTGTTTCTGTGTTCTCCGACCTTTATTCATTCTTTTTCTCTCGCGATCTCGTAGATCGCGAAACGTGATCTACGATCCAGGTAATAACACGGTAGGATCTTTTTCTCGAAGAAAGAGAAATAAAGATAGAAAGAAGGAGAGAGATTCGTATGAAATTTTGTCTTTACGAAAAATAACGACAACGACAAAATATGTCAAATAATTATTGAAATACTTTTCTAACATCTAAATATTTTATTATAAAAATTTAATTTTATATGCAAAATTCGTACACATTACACATCATTAAATCCGTATTCGTACAATTATTTTTTTCCTATAAATGAACAAATAATTATTCTTATATTATTATATATGTAATATGTTTTTTCAAATAAACATTTCCATTCGAAATGGAAAAAAAAATCTTTCTTATCCTAACATATTCCTTCATTGAATGATCTAATTGTTATAATAATTTATAATTAAATAATAATTTAAAAAAAATTGTTATTGAGAAAAATATAATATAAACGTATGGGGAAGAATCGATATAATATCCTGATGAAAACATCAAATTTTCAAAAGAAAATTCGAACAAAATTTCACGGGACTTATTATTCGGGTCCATTGCTAGAGGCACGCGAGAAGAGAAGTCAAGTAAAAGGATGAGGATGAAGATGAGGTTGTGGATGAGGTGGAAGGAGGGTAGAAGTACGGCAGGTGAATGAACGACAGGATCGTATACGTGTAAACAGAATGGTCTTGTATATGTGTTTGTGAACACACATAGAAGAGAAAAGATCACATATTGTATTGTGAGATGCTATTCTAAAGTTGTATCTAGGAACAGAAGAAGAAGAAGAAGGGGAATTAGGAGAGGAAGGGGGGAAAGGGAAAGGGAAGGGGTGAGGGAGGGGGAGAGGAGAATATCATTGCACGAGACCCCGTTTTCTGTTGCAGAAATCTTGGCTCATTCTCCGATATCAGTCGGTCGTTCACCGGTCCAAGGCTCTATGGTGTTGTAGTAGGAAATCGTTTCTGAGGATTCCACTTATGTGTTAGACAAAGAAAGAAATAATAGAAATAAAGAAAGAAAGAGAGAGAGAGAAAGAGAATCAGTCGGATGAATGAACGAGACTCGGTGAAATCGGATTCCATTGGTATGAACCGAGAATGTTGGGATGGTATCCTAAAAGCTTATTCTACGATGAGAATATCCCAAGGTCGTTACGTGAATATACTCGTAGAAATTATTTAAGAGATAAAAAACGATCATGTTATAATAATTAATATTAATTTATTAGATAATTAAACACGAAACGTTCGATAGTTTCGATTAATTTGTTCCAATTCTTAATCGAACGTTGATACGATATTGTATCTATCTCTCATTGGTTTCTTTTGTTTGATTATTAAAAAAAAAAATGATTAGCGATGTAACGAATAGTTTGGAAAATATCGAAAGAAATGTATATCTATTTCTACGACAGCTGATCAAATGATCTTGTTTTTAAAATGTGTCACATATATTGAGATGTATTTATGTATAACAAAAAATGTAACATTCATGCGATAAGAATACTCGTGATTCGTAACATATCTAGTAATATAATTTAGTAAAAAAATGTAATCAAATATTTGGACGATCGATCGATCGTTCGATCGGTCATTGTACGTTTAGAGTTAACAGTAAATCAAAAATGAAGTTAAGGAAAAAGATATCTGTGGTAAGAAATGATGTAAAGGTTTGAATGAAACTTAACGTTAGTTTTAAGACCGATGCTGGTGTAATCCCATAAGAGAAAGAAACGATAAAACGGGATCGTAAAGAAAACAACTGTCTGAATGAATGAAGAGAAAGAGAAAGAAATAAAGAGAGAGAGAGAGAAAGAGAGAGAGAGAGAGAGAGAGATAGAAAAAGTTTGTAGATACATGGAACGCGGTAACGAAGGTCTTCCACGATTCATCGTCTTAAATCGTTGCTGCTGAGTTAGCTGTAGGAAATAGGATCGATAAAAATCAGTCGAGTTTCAAAGTCAAGAATTGAGAAGGAAAAAGAAGTAGTAAAGATGGAGGGGGAGGAGGGGGAGGATGGATAAGTAGCTCACGTAAGAAACATGTCTAGCAATACCTTGTACGGAGTTCTTGAAAATTTTTCCTTTATGTCGAGAATCGTTCGTTATCGTAGGATCATAATTTTAAAGAAAGACTGTTAGAAGAAATAAAAAAATATAGAAAAAATATATATAATAGTATTTTAAACGCGAATAATTTTGTATAGTTCAAAATAGGAACAAATATTTTCTCGTTAGAATTAGGTTAATCAGGTTCGTTTTTTGTTAACTTTTCATTATTAAGGCCATACATTATTTGATTTAAAAAGAACAAATGAATTATTATATTATTATGTAAATATTCATTATTGTTGTATTATGTTATATAACAATTAAACGAACTTATTTGTCTCGTTGTATATTGCACCGTTTTTGTTTATAATACGTCATTATTCTCATGGAAATATATAATATATTCTACACAGTTTGCAAGTTATTATAAAATATATGCGTTTTAGCGAATTAAATAAATGTATAGGTGTATTAACATCGGTAATAGTACACGTGGCATGGAACGTGTTAAAACAATGACAACGACAAAATAAAAAAATCCCCAAATCTATTGTAAAAGTAAAAGATAGAAATAAAATTGATTAACATAAGACTCGAACGAAAAAATAATAACTAAACGTAATGGTAAAAGATGTAAGTAAGTAAGCAAGCAAGCAAGCAAGTAAGTAAGTAAGTAAGTAAGTAAGTAAGTAAATAAGTAAGTAAGTAAAAGAGAGAGGGATACAGGGGTGGAGGAGGGTTATTGAAGATAAGCGTGGTGAGGGAAAGGAACGAAGGAACGAGTTGTGACGACGAAAAAGGGAGCAAAAAATAGTTCAGGGTTCTTCGTCCATAGCGGGAGCTCGGTAACGAGGATCTTCCGCGATCCAGGTCGTTGGATTTAAAAGATCCAGGAACGACTACAATTTACAAGGAACAATAGATCAACGTTAGAACAGAAAGAGAGTGTGCAAGAGAGAGAGAGAGAGAGAGAGAGAGAGGGAGAGAGAGAGAGATAGGAGAGTTAAGAGTTAACTTTGAACGTCGTCGTTGAGAACAGGTGAATGAATGACGCGATCTCTCAAACCTTTCTTTCTATTTTACTCGTACAGAAGGGGGTAGGGGGGGAGGAAGAGGAGGAGGAGGAGGAGGATAGGGAAGAGACGTGTGTGCTTCTACTGTCGCGTTCAGTTCAGTATTATCCAGTAAGAAAGAGAAAGAGAGAAAGAGATAGATAGGTCGTTGTAAGGTATGTCATACCAGGCGGCGTGTCTTGCGTTATTTCATGGGACGGCATCCTCGTCGCATTCCTATCGTTCGAGAGGTAGTACATAAGTGGTTGTACAGTTAACTCGTCGGGGCCCGGCCGTTTGCCAGTCGCACCAAGGGAGGTCACCTGAGTTCCAAGAATGATCCTTCCTCTTCTCTCTCACTCACTCACTCACTCACTCACTCACTCACCCATTCTTCTCTCTTTCTCTTTCTCGCATAACTGCCGCACACCGCGTAACTTCTTCGTTCTATCTTATTTCGTTCCTCCTTCAAACAGTTCTTTCTGTCTCTGTCTGTCTGCCTGTCTGCCTGCCTGTCTGTCCGTCTGTCTGTCTGTCTGCTTGCTTGCTTGCTTGCTTGTATGTCCGTCTGTCTTTCTCTTTCTCTTCTCTTCTCTCCTCTCCTCTCCTCTCCTCTCCTCTCCTCTTCTCTTCTCTTTGACTTTGACTCTCTATCCATCCATCCATCCATCCATCCATCCGTCCATCTATCTTTTCCATTCTACGCATTTCCAGTATTCCAAGTAAACTTCTTCGTTCCGGCAAAGCCCACTCTCTTCTTATTTCTCATTCTTCTTATTTTATTTACCAAGTAATTCTTTTCTACTACCTTTCCTTCACGGTCAGGGACGATACTTTCCCAACTCGTGTCTACGCTACCAGCACAGACAATCAGGCTGATGCTCTCGGATCCAGCTCGAAATCAACCAACCAACGATATTTTCCTGTCTCTTTGTGTTCTATCTACTCTTTCTTCTTTTTGACTATCTACAATTATTTTTCTTAGACTCTTTAAAAATACAAATTTAGGATGATCATTTTGAGTACCTCTTACGAAGAAGACAAAGTATCGAGGATTATTGAAACAAGTTTAAATAAGACGCATCGTTGTATAAATTTTTTTTTTTATTGGTCTCTTAACTTCTATTCGTTTCTAAAGTTGATCACAAATATAACGAAACACTCTGTATATTTGTTATAATTAATACTTTCACGTGTATCGTGCCAAACTTTACGTTAGAATTTTGAGAAATTTAATAAATTACTCGATCGAATATTATAATGTATACTTTTTTTAAAAGTGTTATTATCATATAAGTTTTCATTCTATTGTACTAATTATTTATTTCTAGGATAAATAATTTAAAAATTTCAATTAAATCGTTTCGCGTCATTCGATTTTTAATAAGAAACACACATTACATATATACATATAAGTTATTCAAAAACAAATGTATTACATACTCGTACGATAAAAATAAAAGAACAAGTACAGATGAAAGAGAGAGGATTAAAGAAGATTACATGAATAATAATATTAATACAAAGTTAAAAACGATAAAAAAGAAACTATTAAACGATATTCTCGAGACCGGTTAGAAAATATTTAATAAATAATTTTGTTTGATTTATTGTAAAATAACGTTGACAAAAAAGTATTGGCGCACACTGGTGGCGTTAATAAAATCTACCTTGCCGACGGAGGGTTAAAAAAAAGGGAGGGGCGAGAGGGGTGGGTGTGAAAAAAAAATGATAAATAATAGACAGTATAACACAATGAGTCATGCATTCATAGAGTTACGCTCCCGTGCACTGCTCGACCTAAGAAGCTATTCAGGAGTCCGAGAGAAGAAGAAGAGGACTATGAGAGAGGCTCGTGGATTTCCGTGAAGAGTAAGATGGTATGCGATAATGTTAAAGTAAGATGCCGATACAGAAAGCAAGCAAGCAAGCAAGAAAGAGAGAGACAGAGAGAGAGAGAGAGAAATACAGGAGGTATACGTTGGAAAAGGAAGAAAGTTAGTCGAGCATTCTTATCGGTGCCATCATCATCGTTGTTGCTAACACTTTGGTACAGCTGCATTGTCGTTAGTGGTCACACTACTGCCACGGTACTGTGCACTGGTCTGGTAAAACAGACCCCCTGCTAGCAAACCAGAAGAAAAAGAAGAACGAGGAAGAAGAAGAAGAAGAAGAAGAAGAAGAGGAGGAGAAGGAGGAGGAAGAAGAAGAGGAAGGCGTGTTTATTGACCCTCGATGGAATTCATCGAGATTCTCAGCGAATCGTTTCGTCGATCTCTCGAGTACCGTCTCTCGCGAGTCTGCGTGGCACCTTTTACTCTTACTCTTCTTCTTATTTTTCTTCGTTTTCTTCTTCTTAAGAAAGAGAGAGAGAGAGAGGGAGGGAGGGAGGGAGTCATAAAACGGAACCAACAGAGACTCCGAATTTGTAGGCTTGTTACCGTTAAAACATTAATTCCGTTAATTCATGAAATAATTATACTGAACTGTTAAAATATGAAAGATAGTAGAGAATTATATATGTACTTTAAATAGATCATATAAGAATTAACAGTAGTAGTTATAATATAAAATTGAAATTGAATTCGTAGATTAGATCGAATAAAACAGCAAGATCAATGTTACGTTGATTTTTAAAGTACAGGAAGATGATAAAGATTAATAATTACGAGAGCATTGTTGTAAAAATAGAAGCAAACTTTAAAGACAAATTAAATTTCAATCTTATACTTTAAGTAATCGTCTCTTGTGAATTCAGATATCAGTAGCTTAAAAAACTATGTTTTTGAAATATGTGGTCAATTGTTAATTTGATCAGAAAAGTATATAAAGTTTTTTTTCTTTTTTTTTAAAATGGTAGACTCTGCAACAAACCAAAGATGTGCAAGTAGATACGTTAATATTTATTATGACAATGGCAGCATCTTAAAAACTTTAAAACTTCTATCTTTTGACAGTTAAAAAAGATAGAATAAACGAAACAACGAGTAAATCCTTTAATAAATAAAAATTTTTTTTAATAACTATTTATTCCATTGAAATTTGTTCGAATTATAAAATATCAAAAAATAGATTTAAACTGAACCAGCAGCACTCTCTCTGGTTTTTAGGTGGATTTATTATAATATATAACATCGTTATATTTCCTAATATTACTAGTTTTAGTGTATAATAAAATTCTTTTTATATGTTACAGAAAAAATGTCTAATTATTTCGGGTAAAATCGTTTCTACGATTTAACTGAATTATGCAATTTCAAGCTGACATATTCACATATTCATACACACATTCATACACACATACATATATATATATCACTCGCCAATACATAGTATACACACTCATGCACATATGCATATCTCATTTGCATAGCAACAAATTACGCACGCGTATGTAAAAAACAAATCTGATACTTACATATCTTTATGTATCTAATATCGTTCTTACATCTCTCGGTGCTCGTAGAAGACTGACAAACGAATATGAAAACAGCTACGCAGTATACTGAAAGTACACCAAATCACCTTTTCACCGAACACGAAGGTCGATATGTTTACAAGTACGACGACGAGATTCTTAATAGAATAAAGACGATAACATTGCAAAATAAACACCGGTTAAGGAGTGAGAGAGAGAGAGAGAAAGAAAGAGGAGTATATAAACAAAACATTCAACGATCGATAAACTACTCTATCGATTAGTTTAACCTCTGCTCATTCTTCCCCTCTTAGTCGTTATTCTAACAAGCTTCTGATCGGACGTATTTCTGTTATAAGTATTATACATTTTTCTACATTATTAATCATCTCATTTAAATTACATACTACGTTTTAACATCCTGTTTTTTTAAAGATACACTAATATTAGATTAAAATAATAATATTATTTAAAGATACATTTTATTAAAATGTATCTTTAAATAAAATCTTTAAATTAAATTTTAATAAACAATTTAATATTATTTAAAGATACACTAAGTTAATAATATTTTAAGAATTATTTTATTGTATTAGATATGTATTTCGTTTTATATACGATGCTCATATATAACACTCGCTAGCAGTACACATATTCGCGTATATATATATGTATATCATTTCTATAGTAACACATGCACACATATACGTGAAATACATTTGCTACTTTTTTAATATCATTTTATTTTAATATAATTATATTTCATAATGATATACCAATTACTACATACATTTATATCACTTGTTTCTTTCGTTCACCTATATCTACATATTAATATAATAATTAATATAATAATTACTTTTATATAAGATTAGTATGAAAATTTCGTAAAATTGTCAACCTAATTGTTTAATAATCGCGACAGTTGTTATCTTGATTATTGTTCGAACGTTATTAGATCGTTTTATAAATACTGGGATTTCTTTGATACGTCATTTTTTCAAATTATTGACAATAAGAAGTTTTTTCTATAAAGATCAGATCGTTTGTATACTTTCAATAAAGACGTTTTAGTCTGTCGATATTTTTCATATTATTTAACTGTGTTTCTTGTTGGAGTGTGAACATCGAAATGATCTCATCGAGGAATGGAATTTTAATACCTCAGGAATGTACATATTTATATGTGTATGCATGTTAAATATCAAAATATTATCAATGAAATAATCATATAGTACGATCATTAAAATATTTCTATAGAATTTAGATAATGGATTTTTTAATATATTAAATATGTGTATATGAGATCTTCTTTACAACGAAGATAATAAAAAACGATTGTTTATTAAATTTGACACCAAGATTATAGCATAAATAATAAAAGAAATGAATTATATTTTATCTAATATTTGACAAAAATAAAATTAAAGTGTCAAATAAATTTTATTTCTTATGTTAGAAAAAAATCGATCATTTTTAAGAAGGATAAGTTTATTTCAAGGTAGAAAGAGAAAGGGAAGAATGCTAGAAATATGATTAGGATCCGGGAGAAAGTATTGTCAAGTAATTAGATAGGATAGATAGATTTCTTCGTGTGCGTGCGTGTGTGTGTGTGTGTATGAAATTTCACGATTATCATTATTTCCTTAATCATTTACCAAGAATAAGATTTAATATCGAAATATTGCGACACGTAAAAGTCTTTGAATGAGAATCTACAATATATGCATATATGTAATTAGAAAAATAATATATATATGTATGAGTATGATAACATACTCATACATATATACATTTCTATCGATCAAATTAATGAATCAAAAATTTTGCAAACCAATGTATCGTATTAAAAATATGAATCTTTTTAATTTTTGTTTTCTGAAATTAATTGCATTGACTTCTGAGGGATTGAAATATGTTTTTAAGAGGTATCGAATTCATTTCTACATTTAATAGTTTGTGTTTGATTTTTCATAATTCGAATTTCTTTTCTTTGACGAATGGTCAAAGAAGGAAGGAAGAAAGGAAGGAAGGAAGGAACGTTTCACGTTCGAACATTGACGCCGAATGATCGTACCGCCAGAGACCGGTTTTTATTACGACGACGATGTGTGTAATTCATAAATTAATATCAACCAAACTAATATATATGTATATATATATATACACGTTCCATACGTATTTATAAATTATTAATATTATTATGATTACGATAAATATATTTTTATAATACTATAATATTATTCTATATAAAATATTTGGGTTAATTAAAATTATTACTTTTTTAGGGGGAATTGGAATTAATTTTCAAATTATTATTAAAAATTTGTTATCGTTTCATTATCATTTCAATTGAATAAGAAACAGATAAGTGTTCGAAACTTTTCAATCAACCCTCGCACGCTGATACGTAAAACATACGCGAACGACAGACGAAGTGTGCAAGCGAAACGAATAATAAATTTTCTTACCACGCATTTACTTTAATTCATATGTAATAATTATTATCAACATTAAAAAACCAATGCTACTGCAACGTCAAGTAAATTACTTATAACAACATATTAAATCACATAGACAATAAATAAATCAATAAATGTTTCCGAAACTATCTACAATTAGATCTAACGATAAAGTATATTAACAATTATAAATTTAAACGAATAATACGATAAACCAAAAAACGTGTCACTGATGAAACGAAAAATGGAAAAGAAAAGAAAATAATAAAAACGCATTCGAGATGAGACAAATCTTTTCCTTTTCTTCGATAACTTCGAGATGAAATATTGTTTAATTTAAGAAAAAAACTCGGTGAAAATGCAAATATACACACATATTATATCTCTTTGAGTTTAGGGTTGATCTTACGATCTGAGTGTTTTACGTAGGTGGCCTACGCTCTCGAAGACGAGAGAGAAAGAGCTCGAGCTCGGCGTTGGTGGAATGCGGGACAGGCAAATCGCGGTCGGCCAGCTTACGCCTCGTTCCCATGCATTCCTTTACTCCCCTTTATTCCCCTTCACCCTGCCCCACCACTTTATCTCTTTCTTTCTTGTTTTCCTTCTCTCTCGCCCTTCGTTTTACACTCCTGCCCCCCTCCTCTCTCTTTCTCTCGCCCAAAGACCTTATTCTCTCTCTCTCTCTTTTCTCTCTTTCTCATCTTCGTTCTATCCTCTCTTCTCACACAGACACAATCCAACACATAAGAAAGTTAACATGTGAACCAACGTTTTCCTTCTTTCTCTTATCGTGCATACACGCTGATACACGCACGTACAGCAAACAAGACTCTCTCTCTCTCTCTCTCTCTTTCTCTTTCTTTTTCTCCCTTACTCGGTCCACTCATCCCCGTTCTGTTTCTTTTCTATCTCATTCTCTCCCTTTTATCTTTATATCTTCGGCTCTCCGATTACCTTGGCCGGTTCGCCCCTGCCGAGTAACAAGAAGGGAAAGGGAGGAGGGAGAAAGAGTACCTTCGTGCTTCCTTCGGGACCATTCCCCTCTCTCTCTCTCTCTCACTCTCTTTCTTTCTTTCTTTCTTTCTTTCTTTCTTTCTTTCTCTCTGCTCCTGCTATTTCATCCGAGCTTCTTCTTTTGGGATCTCCGGCCCGACACGGCGAAGAAAGCCTCGTTATGGTATTCCGGACCGATCGATTTAGCGTCCAGCTAGCTAGCTAGCTAACCGACACCATTGTTGCAAACGAGTGCAACTTCGATCGAAACTTTCACAAGTCAAAATTAATACGTAAGTACTAATTTTTCTGTAGATATGTATTTATTAAGAAAATAAAAGTGTTCATCCGTTTCGAGAGAGAGAGAATTTAAGATCTATGATAGTTTTGATCATTATATGTGTGCCCATAATTATGAAAGTGGTCTAAGTCATATGTTTCTTGTTTCGAGATATTTAAATGATTACATTTGAACATTAAATGAATTTTATATAATATTGAAATAACAAACATTATCTAACGGTTCATTTTTGACAATATCGTGAAAATTATATTGTATTAATTTAGTTTAAAATAATGTGGTGAGAAGTAACTAATGAACTTATTTTTTTTTGTAATTTTCACTTAGATCACTTTCATAATTATGGGAACATATATGATAACGATATCTTCATATCATTCGAATTTGGTTATACGTGTTCTGTAATATTATGATTAATGTTTTTTATGTGTGTGATTTTGTAGATTATATTTAAATATGATTTATATCGTGTAATATATCGTTGTGATTCCGATCGGTGTCATAATTATCGGCTAATTATTAGTTTTATATATATTATTTCTATCACGGTATATTTTTGTCGTGTATATCTATTACGATTGAGAAATTACTTTCGATATCTTTGCTTTCGAATGCTAATATCTTGGGAATAATTGTTAATGATTAATATTATGTTTAATGGAGAGACAATTTATTGAAGAAAAAAAGATTAAACGTTAATGATTATAATTTTAATCGAGAATTTTAGAAAGTGTCTTTTGACTCTTTCTCCATAGAAATATAATGTTAATTAGATATTAAGTGTAACAATTAATTAATTGTCTTTTTAACAAATTTAATATTTATTTATAAAGTAATCATACATCTGTTATATTCTTCGAAATAATTTTCGATTACTTTAGTCTATTTTTCAGATAATTATCGTATTCTTTGACGAATAACGTAACGAATTCATTGATAAACAATAATATTTAAATATGATTTATATTATTAAACGAATGATAATATTACGTTGTTAAGTTGTGTGTTACTTTGAGTTTAGCATTGTGGAATTCGACATGGCGGCCGATCGGATGAGTTCGACGATGGAACGTTTGCCGCCATTTTGGTACACATGGATGATGATGATGACGATGATAATGATTACTTACTCCATTAAACCCGATAATAAACATTCGCGATCATCGAAATGTTATTTTCTTCGTGAGAATCAATTTTAATATATATTTTAAAGTTGTTCAAATAATAATTAATTCAATGATAAATAAATTAAAAATTCATAATGTTTTTGAAATGATCGTGAATCGTCAAATTCGATAAATTCAACTTCTCATTGTCAGTAATTTCTTGGGTTATCATCCAGTCTCAAACGAAACGATCTAAACGTGATGCATCCTTCAAATTCAAATAACCGGAACGAAATTTCGACAAAATGATGGAATTTTATGGAAACAGTATTCTGGTATATCTTGTACGTACACTTGTGTAAAGTCGATTGAATTGAAAGATAGAATTTTGGGTATTAGGATAGAAACGATAAATGAATATTGAAATATTCTTACAATTAGAATAGATTGTGTCATTGTAAGCTGTTAGGGTCTATTATATCGATTAGAAAGTTAAAACATCCGTAGTGGTCGTAACATCCTGTGATGATGGTGGTGATGGTGGTGGTGGTGATGGTGGTGACCGAAAGAAAGAAACAGGTAAGGCGGAATATTCATGATTTCCGCAGAAACTCTAGCGTAGCGTACAAATCTAAGGATAGACCATTTAAACAGAAGGTAGGTAGATCCTCCTCACTTCTTTTCTTTTCATTTTATTTTCTCTTATTTTCTCTTCTTCTTCTTCTTCTTCTTTTTTTTTTTTTTAATGGTTAGTAGTATAAAGGTATGTACCATACTCGAGCTAAAACGAATTCGCTGTAAGCAAGCAACTTTTAACTTGAAACTTTGTTTTTCCTTTTTTTATTTTTTCTATTTTCTTTTCTTTCTTCTTCTTATGTCAGATGCTTAGGTACACGGATAACTTGCATCGTACTTATGCAAGTGTTAACAATTTACAGAATAAATGTATGTATATACATGCAAAATGTTTCAAAATACGTGGAAGTAAATTCAAAGGGTAGTTTCAGTTCGCTTTAAAATAAGAAACCAAAAAAAAGAAAAAAAAAGAAAAATAGATTCATACCGTGCGATCTTATTTCCGAATGATAATTGTTTCACGATCGAAGAGAAAAGGAAAAAACTAATATTACAAAATAAATGCACGGTACTTATGACAGTGAATTAATTGTAAGTCCAAAGAATAGAAAGAAAAATCAACTCTACGATTTATTTTATAAAATAAACGATGAAATAACAAATTCGTATTAAATTCGTCAACTTCCAATAATATCGTAATTACCGAAACATACGTACATGCGTATAAAAAAAAGAAAAGAAAGAAGAAACAAAATTTCAAAATTACGCAGCAAACATAATCAATCTTTTTCAAAAATAATTTAACAAAAAGAAAGAGAGAGAGAAAGATAGCGGCGAAGATGGAGGGGGTGGGGATGGGGGTGGAAGGTATTTGAAGAGTATTTAAATAAAAAAAGGAAAAAGAAAGGATTTTGAAAAGTAGTTGATAACGAGAGACGAAACGAAAGGTAATGGTACTGTTGATGATGGTTGGATTGGTTGGTTGATTGGTTGGTTGGTTGATTGGTTGTGTGGTGGTGATGGTTGATCCTCGTAGGAGGCTTCTGTCGAGAATCGTCCCCGCAGACGATCGTGAGGTCGCCGTCAAGGGACATAACGGATCTGGCTGTTCGTCTGTTCCGAGTAAGGTACGCGGCGCGCATGCGTAATGCCGCCGCATTCCAGACATTGCAAAGTCGCTGCACCGTGTGCGCCAGTGCATCCTCGTTGCTGCGCCGGTGCATCGGCCGCGGTGAACGTGCTCATGTGAGAGTGGGGGGAGGGGGGAAAGAAACTGAAAGAGAGAAAGAAAGAGAGAGAGAGAGAGAAGAAGAGGGAAAGAGAAGAAAAAGAGAGAGGAGATAGAAAGGAATAGGGGGCAGGGGGAGGGGAGACGGGGGAAGGTGTACGTGCGTACCGGCTCGTCGATCGGACCTCTTTGATCGTTGGCCGAATATCGGAGGTGGACCAATTTGCCGGGTCCTTCTCATCCTTCGACTGAGAATGCATGCCTTGGGAAGGTGAGAAGGAATTTGTCGCACTTTTGGATTCCTCCACGCCTTCGAAGTATCTTTCTTGCTTTCTTCCTTTCTTTCTTTTTCAGATGATATTCATTTGAATTTAATAGATGTAATTTATTTCGCTTTAGTAATTAGTAATATTTTATTGTAACGTATCTGTGAGAATTAATGTTACTGAGTCTCCTTGTTTGTTACTTTTTCAAAGAAATAATTATAAATAAATATTAATAAGTAAATAAATGTAAATATATTTTTTCTCTATTTCGATTTAATGTACTTTAATATTTTATTTAGATTGAAATATTGTAACCGAGTACATTGATTGAACTAATAGGCTGTAAATTAAATAAACATCGTCTATCCGTATTATATTTATGTTATAATATAAAAAGAAAATATAAATATAATTAAATAATGTTATATATTTTTTTAACGCGATATTATTTTATTTAAAAGAATGTAACTCGTTAGTTTAGATCGAATTATTATATCTAAAAGTTTCTTAATCGAAATATCATCGATATAATCGATAAGGAAGAAGAAAGAAACCATTAAACAAATAAACAACAATTAAACAAACAATAACAATACAAATTACCCCTTTCCCCACTCACCCTTTAAAAATCAAATTCTCCTTCCGTGAGATATTTGATTTACGTTGTACAAACATTAATGATAAATTTATGATCGAGTTTATAAACCTATGACACTTTTTCGGGTTCCTCTTGTTGAAAACGATGATTGAAAAGAAAGAAAGATAAATTAAAGAAGACGAAAAAGAAGAAGAAAAGAAGAAAGGGAAAAAGAAGAGCACGAATGAAAGAAGAAGAGGTTGCACTAACGCGAAATACGAGACGAGAAAAGTATCGGTATGGAATGTCACTAGTTTAAAGAAAGAAAGAGAGAGGGAAGGTCTCGTGGGTCCAGTTCTGAGAACTCTTAGGGGCCCTAACGAGTGAATGCGGCCGTACCTGAATGATTATAAAGCGTACCGGCAAACGCGGGAGAGGATGTTTATCCTTGCGATCACGATTCGCGGAATAACGAGCCGATATTCGGGAAAAAAAACCGGTAAAGGTGTCACCAATGTTCCTTGCCGTGTTCAATTTTGAAATCCATTTGCAACAGCGAATCCCGGATGATTTCCTATTTCGTTTTCACCATAAATTGTAAATACCGTCGTTCCTCGGAGTTAAACGATGAGCAGTGAAGAATCAAGTCTAACAGGTGCCCCCGAGTGTTAACAATTTCGGTGCTCTTAAAATCAAATTAGAAATAAGAATTATTTCAACAAATAATTCTCGTTGAGTTATTAACAATAAAGAAAAGTAATTACAAATTTCATGGAATAAGACATTAACTAATTTTATTTGAAATACGTCATTTTTCTCGTACTGTAATGAAAAGAAATTTGAAGATCTCGGGGGTCACTGGTGGAATCGACGAAAATCGCATAAGTTAGTGCAAAACTTTGCATCTAGCAATAACTATTATATACATATAATATTTTATTATTAGATAAATATGCATATCGTGTATTTTTACTCTCCCTTTTACGGGTTCGTATCATTTCTCTATGAATATCTTCTCATAAGTATCCAATATGTACTATCAAAGAAGTCACGTCTTTTTACCGTTTCTCTGGAGTCAATAACATACGGTTCTTTTTTATTTTTTTTTTCTTCAAACGGGTCACCCATCCATTTTACTAGCCACGCTCATGTTGCTTGCCTTTAGTAGTGGTTTGACTAAAAATAAAACTAGTAATCCAACTTGGTTAGGCCATTGATTGTTAACGAAATATAATTTTACTTAAATGATCGAAAATTCGTCTCGCGAAAGTATTTGCATTAAGATATAACAAAGATACAATGATTATTTTTATAAGTAAAACATAATTGATCCTTTCTCGCACATTTTATAATATTTTTTTAGATGATTTAATATATTTTAGTAAGAGATAAATTTGATTATTATTAATTAAATCTAATGAAGAATAACGAGACAAAAATGGAAGTTCGTTTTTGATGCTTAGTGATAGAAAGAGAGAGAACATATGACGCACGTGCATTCGACGTGGTTAACAGGAAGTGCTGTATATCGTGCTACGGATTTCCGTCGCTATTAGCACACGTCAGAATTGGTTTTCCGCGTACGATAAGCACTGGATACAAAGTGCAACGATTAAGGGTATGCGAGAGAGGGAATATAACGATCGTTTTATTACTCTTACAAATTATCAAAACCAATAAAAAGACTCCGCGTGCGTGTGCGTGCTCGTAAATGTCTGGATAGGTATGCGTGTATAACAAGTATATATACAATTATAATAGTATATTTAATTATTTTTAATTAAATATAAATAAATACGAATTATATAATGTTAATTATCGTTACTTAAAACGCGATCAATCAGTTGGTGAACAATTACTATTTAATTTTTAATAAATACACAAATTAAAATAAATAATTAATTAATTTCGAATACTCTCTCTCGAACACACACGTATAATATATTATTACAATTAATTATATTATTTTTATCGTGAATATATTAATTCATTTGTTTATAAATACAAAGCTAATGAGAGAATCTTTGAAATTTTGTTGCTGAGAATAAGAAAAAAGAAAAAAAAAAAAGAAAAATATAAAAGCTTACGTTCATTTTGAACACTATTCCTATCGAAGGCGATCATAGAACACCTTTTTAAAATTTTCGATTAAAATTATTATCCTTTTATCCTTCAATCGATAATGAATTTTTAACAAATTATTCGCAAGATATTTTCCAATGGTGTTGAAAAATACATATCTGACAGAAATAATGTTACATAAATTAAATACGATGATAATTTCGTATCGAAAATTTGGAAAGGCGTCGTGACGCTATGGAGAAAAGACAAAGAATGAATAATACTGATTGCGAGATGAAGAAATTGAAAAGGAAAAGAAAGAAAGAAAGAAAGAAAGACAACAACAACCAAAAAGAAGAAAACACGAAAGAAAGAGAGAGAGAGAGAGAGAAAGAGAGTCCTCGAGTGAAGAGGTAAAATGGATGAGGTGAGAGTTGGAGGACGTTGAGGAGAGGAAAAAGGGAAAAGGAAAAGGAATAGGAAGAAGAAAGATGCGAAAGAGACGAAAAGAAAGATGAAAAATGAGAAATACGGAGGGACAGCTAAAGAGAAAGAGAAAGAGAGAAAGAGAGAGAGTGAGAGAGAGAAAGAGAGTGGAAGAAGAAAGATAAAGAGAACGTCAGCGATGCGGTGAGCACCGGTCGGTCAGTATATAATAAGGTAGACAGGAGGGTAGCTCTGAAATGAGATGGTTTCGTCGGCAGCTTTGTCCGGCGCCATGTTTAACATAGCACCACCTCATCTACGCGCCACACCGAACCGGTACCCCGTAGTTCCTCTGTTTTTACACGAGCTCTCGACTCCTCTTGCATTCTCTTCTAAATCCTCCCCGCCCATCCCTCACTCGCCACTCTAGCGCCGGACGAATCCCCCACCACCCTACCCTCGCCATAGTTCTTCTTCTTCTTCTTCTTCTTCATTCTATTCCTCCTCTTCTTCTTTCTCCTCAGACTACTCCTCTTCAACACAACTATCACCACCACCACCACCACCACCACCATCATGTCATCATTCTTTTCCCTCCTTCGTTCAAACAGTATTCCTGCACGTTATCGAAAATGTTTTTAATGATTTATTGTTAGTCTATTGGATTTTATACACAATTAAAGAAATATTTTGACACTTAACGCATTCGCATCTGGAAACGAGAATTTTCGTTATAAAAAAAGGAAAAATGGTTGTCGTCGGGCAACGAGTATTCTCGTTTTACGAGAAGTATCTGCTTTCCTGATATTTTCTTAGATAACAGGATTATTTATTGACAAAAATAATGATGACAGTTTTAATACATACGTATCTTTTGTATCCCTAAAATATTCAAAATTTGTATATGAAAGTTTGAGAAAAAATAGCCCGATGCGATTGTGTTAAGAGACATAAATATTTGTTTTTTACGCTACGTGAAATGTAATTTTAAGTCAAGTTTTATGCAAGATCGGTCAAATTTTTGCTGAACGATGTCGGGGCAAAAATGAGTTCCAATTAAAACGATACATTGGTCAAGGTAAAAGAAGAAGAAGTAAGCAGAAAAGTTGTGTTTCTGTCCTTAAAAAAAAAAAAAAAGAAAAAAGAATGAAAGAAAGAAAAGAAAAACAAGGAACGAATATGTATATATATATATATTTCAAGTTTTCTTCAAGATATATATTTCAAATGTTTCGTGACATATAGCGCCACTCAACTTATTGTTTCGAATTATAATTATTAGATAATACGTAAATGTTTATCTCTCACATACAATCATCCTAAACTTTAGTATCATTTCGTTACGATAACTTAGAATTAATACCTCGAATAAATAAGATCTATTCGTGAAGCTTCGAGAAGTAAAAATAAGTTCGCGTTTAAATAACGTAATAATATAAAAGTGTAGTTGACACCTTTGATAAAAGTAAAATATGGATGTAGACGAGCAGTTATTGAAATTTAATTTAGTTGTATGGGATGTTATGGCTAATCAACATAAATCAAAATTAGAAGATCTTCATACCGTTGTTTCCTTTATATTAAATTCTAATTCTCAAGGAAGATTTATTACTCCATATTTTCATTTATGCGGAAGTGAACAAATGTGTTATATAAAGATGGAATTCAATGACAATAGAATAGATATTGCATTGATACATAAATTTGAAGAAACAGTGTATCATGTACGACCGACACTTAGTTCATTAATGTTGATCAAAGATGGCGAAATAGAAAAATTGACTCGAATCAAATCCAACTTTTTGTGGTCGTCAATTAAACATCGAAAATACTTCAACTCAATCGGCTATTTTGAAATTCTATTTATGTTCCATTATATAATTTATGCACCAGTGCATTCGCTTTTAGTACCAAAAAAATCTGTACTCTATGACTGCTTGTTGAACATGTACATGGAAAGAAAATTTACAGATGTGGAATTAATTGTTGAGAATAAAAAATACGTCGCACATAAGTCAATACTTGCTAGAAGTCCTGTATTTGAAGCTATGTTTCAACATGAAATGCGAGAGAAGTATCAAGAAGTTGTTACTATCAACGGTATAGAATCAGAAATATTTGACATTATATTAAAATTTCTTTATGTTGGCGAAATAGACGATATTAATGGAATCGTCAAATTTGATAATAACGAAGAGAAACAATGTAAATTAGAAAGTATTTTAAAAGCAGCGGATATGTATCAGATCGAAGATATGAAAGTGGTATTAGGCTATATTGCAAGTAAATTTATAAATTTGGATAACGTCGCATATTATTTTGTTATTGCTACGGAATATAATACACAGAATTTAAGATACTCTTGTGTCTCATTTATAAAAACTTATGGTAAACTAATTTGTAATAATAAGAAGTTTAAAGATATAATAACTGCAAATCCGACGGTTGCGTTCCAACTGATAAACTGTCTACTAGATTGAAATTTTCGTTTTTTTCTTTTTTTTTTATTTCTTCCTGTTATCTCGAATAAAACGTTCAAGTAATTTGACGTGAGATGTAGAGATAAAATATGATATATACAATTTTTAAATAAACAATCGAGAGTTTCTTTTTTACAGTTTATTTTTACGTATCAATACTATTTTAACTATAACAAACAAACAGATGAGATACGACTATTTATGATTTATAACCGATTGTAACAAATTATCTACAAGAATTTTGATCGATGTTCATTATATCTTATAATTAGTTTTCTGTAGAAGGGGTGACAAAGAAAATGATAATCTTTATTATATAATTTGAAACAATGTACGATTTTTATATTTTAATGATAATAAAAAATGACTAGGTTGATCCCATTTTGCGAAATCAAATTTTACATCTAATGTGTCCGACAAATGTCTAATTGTAAATTTTACAAAACAAAATTGTTTACAAAAATAATATTATAAGAAACTTCTTCTTCTTTTTCTTGATCAATAAAATAATTCAATTTCAAAAGTGTACAATGTGTGTGTGTGATTTATTTTTCATGAAAGTTTATGGTAAACGAAAGTATACAATAATGCGTTATTTTCAGAAATAATTAAACAAAAATCTGCCCTGAAATAAGGTGTAATTTCTTACGTTTTTAATAATAGTCGTCGAAAATTCGATAAGCTCGATTTGTTGTCGATATTTTTGATTTTTTTTCATCGCATGATATATAATCACATATATAAACGATAAATTATTAGCATAAAAATCGATTCGTAAGATTAAATAAGAAGAAATGTGTGATCATTCCATAATAATTCAATAATTATTTCTCTTTTTTTTTTCTTCTTTTTGAAATCTTATTTATATCCGTTTATCTGAATATGTGTATATATAGAAATAATTTGAAAAGAGTAATTTTGAAAATTGTGTTTACTGCTGAAATGGCTATATATAGCAGAAGAAGAACTGTTTGTTTCGTGTATAGACATTATTTTCATTTCGCAATAACCTTTTGAACAACACAAATTAATAGAAATGACTCGAACATCAATGCTAAGGAAATATGATATTGCAAAATAAAAATAATATAAAAAGTCGTAAGAACGATGGTAGAAAGAAAAGTTTTCATCTTTTTCTAATAATAATAATAATGAGGGATTATAGACGGTATATAATTATTATTATTATAAAGATTTAAATATTTCTATTGATTGGGGGTACACATAACATCAGTTTAATAACTTATCGTTACGAATTGTATTAGTTTAATAATAGACAGAAGATTTATTCTATAAATTCTATATCGACGCTTTCATTTCATTCGTCTGAAAGCTTTAGATCTTACCGCAGAGTTGTATTTTGACGGATAGTAAATTAGTGAGAGAAGTGATAATACAATATAGAATTAATTACGTTTATTTAATTATAAGAGATATTAAAGTGCGTTGATATTTCTAATTATTCGTTAAATATGGTTGAAAACGGTATGGAAATTTCTTCATGCGACGAGACAGTCGTTACAGACGATTTTAATTTGGAATATGTTCAGACCGAATACACTTTTTTAAAATTAATGAATAAAAGAACCGACCAAGAATTTCCTACTCCAGACTTTCTATTAAATAATACTATACAATCGTGTTACATATTCATAAATTGGAATGATCAAGAAGTTACAGTTACCTTGTCATGCAAATATGATAAGGAATCATATCGTATCAAGCCAAGTTTTACAAACGTCCAAATATTCTGCGAAAATAATCAAATAAGTAGCGATTTTAAACTACAACCACTTAACAATTTTCAAGGACATTGTAAAACGATTAATAATTTAGAATTTTACGACTATATTCAACTCAAATTTGAATTTCATATCAAACATGTGACGTATAATAGCGAATGTATATTTCCAAAGAAAAGTGATTTATACGCACGCTTGAAAAATATGTACAAAGAGAAGAAATTTGCTGATCTGAGAATATTTGTCAAGAACATTGAATTTTTAGCGCATAAAGCGATAGTTGGAAGGTATTCTAAATTTGCAGAATTGTTTGAAAATAGTAAGGAAGAAAACAATGTAAAGATTATCGACATCAAGGACTTGGATCCTGCGTTATTCGAAATTTTATTGAATTATCTTTATATAGGTGAAACTGAAAAAATTGACTTTACCAAAGGAAAACTAACGCTTCTTTTTAATTTAATACAAGTGGCGGATAAATATGATATCGATGATTTGAAAACGAAATTGATAGAAAAGACGATAGCACATTTAAACAAAGACAACGTTGTTGATATACTTCTATTTGCTCACAATTGCGATTTGAAACTTTTAAAAAGCCGATGTATTTGTTATATTACAATATATCGTGCACAAATTTGCGAAACCGTGTTGTTTAAAGACATGGTTTTTAACCATCCAAAGTTAACTGCAGAATTACTTTATTTCGCCTTACAAAGTATTGGAGAATAATTCATTCATTCAAAATTACTGATTTCTTTTATCACATTTACTACTTGTATTATATTAAATAATGATAAACAAAAAATTATATAACGATGAGAAAATATGTTTTATAGGATTAATTTAAAAAGAAAAAAGAAAAATTTTATTTATAAGAAAACAGATGGCACGAGTACTTATGATTTGTAACCGATTGCAACAAATTATCTACGAGAATTTCGATCGATGTTCATTATATCTTATAATTAGTTTTATGTAGAAGGGGTGACAAAGAAAATTATAATCTTTATTGTATAATTTGAAACAATGTACGATTTTTATATTTTAATGATAATAAAAAATGACTAGGTTGATCGCATTTTGCGAAATCAAATTTTACATCTAATGCGTCCGATAAATGTCAAATTGTAAGTCTTACAAAACAAAATTGTTTACAAAAATAATATTATAAGAAACTTCTTCTTCTTTTTCTTGATCAATAAAATAATTCAATTTCAAAAGTGTACAATGTGTGTGTGTGATTTATTTTGCATGAAAGTTTATGGTAAACGAAAGTATACAATAAGAAATAATTAAAAGAAAATTTTGTAAAATCTGCTCTCGAAATCAGACGTACTTTTTTACGTTTTTAATAATAGTCGTCGAAAGCTTGATAAGCTTGATTTGTTGCCGGTATTTTTGATTTTTTTTCATCACACGATATATAATCACATATATAAATGATAAATTATTTGCATAAAAATCGATTCATAAAATTAAACAATAAGAAAAGAAAGTACTTTAGTTGGAAAACTAAATTACGTATTTACGTATTTATTTCTGATAACATATAATTAGAATACATTCGAAAATATGTTTTTGTTTATTCAAAACGATATAAACGATCGATATACGAGTCACTATGAAATGTCACTATAGAAACTAAAATATTTTGTTTTCTTAATGATAAATAGCACAACTCTAGTTATTTATTTCTACGAATCAGATTACTTTGGTAATACGAATAGGATTGATTATGTATATCTAAACAATTCACTTCAATTTCATTCGTCCAAAAGCTTCAGACGTAACCGCAGAGTTGAGTTTTAACGGTTAGTAAATTATATATAATATATCAAGAAGTTAGAATAAAATATAGAATTAAATAACGTTTATATTAAATTAAAGTGAGTTGAATCGTAAAATATGCTGTCCAACAGTTTGGAGAGTAGTCTGTTTGACATAAATACTCAAAATACAGAAGATGAATATTTGATAGCAACTACTAATTTTTCATTTTCAAAAGCATTGCTGCCACAATTTGAAGAAACATTTGTAACTCAACCATTTTTCTTACACAATACTTTAGATTCCTTTTATATACGAATAACTTGGGAAAGATTTGTAATGTCGGCGCAGCTAATATTTGTAACACATGAAAAAGATGAATCCAATTTCGATCCATATTTTGGTGAATCAAAAATATTTGACGAAACGTTACAATGTACTTATTTCTTCGAAACTCAAAAAGATAATCCTAGTTATACGTCGTGTTCCTTATTAAGTTATAGTGATCATACCGAAACTCATTTAATTATATTTACATTTGTTGTTCTACATATTAGACATTATTTCGAAAATATAATCCCGACAAAATTAGAACTGCAGGAACGTTTGTGCAAAATTTACAATGAAAGAAAATTTACGGATGTCAGAATAAACGTCAAGGGGAAAGAATTTTTAGTTCACAAGGCGATGATCACAAGATGTTCCGTATTGTATGAAATAATCAGAAATAATCAAAACAAAAAGAATAAAAACGTCGTTGATATTGCCGATGTCGAACCTGAAATTTTCGAAATTATATTGAAATATCTTTATCTTGGTGAAACTGGAGCGATTGATATGTATGAAAATAATAATGAATTTCTTTTTAATATAATATTAACGGCTGATTATTACAAAATTATCGATTTGAAAGATAAATTGATCGATGTAGCCATCAAAAATCTAAGAATTCAAAATGTCATTCATAATCTTATTTTCGCCGAGAAATTCAACCTTCTTAATTTAAAAGAAAACTGCATGAAGTTTATACGAGTTTATGGTAAATCCATATCCGAGTATGATATATTTAAAGAGCTGGTAGAATCATATCCAAAATTATCAGCAGATGTGCTTTTATTTGTTTTACGTGAATAGAATTCGAAAGGTTAGTAACTTATTTCTTTTTAACATTAATTATTGTTTTTTAACTCACACATTTATATTAGATTTACTAATAATAAAATATGAAAAATCTATCGTATTAATGACAAAAATAAGAGTTACTCTTAATATCGGTTAATTTTTTTCGGAAAAAATTTTGCTAATCATCTTAAACATTTTTAAGAACGTTATTGTGATTATTTTCTCTCTACTACTCTCCTTCTTAATATTTTTTACAGATTTTTCTAAGATGTTAGATTGCATTTAAAAGCCTATTTGTTGAGCTGCGAAATGACTACATCAATGCTAAAGAGATATATAACTTATAAATTTATTATAATTATTATTAAATTTAAATTGACGAAAACCACTGTTAAGAATTCAAAATTGTTTACTAAAATTTTCCGTTACTGTGTAAAAAAAAAGCGTAACAATAACAAATAACAATGGTTTGAAATTATAACTGAACACAAAATAAATTTTGTTGGATTTTTAATATTCGAACGATGATAACAAGTCTCAAGGATGATCGTAGAACCAACAAATTTTCATCTGTTTAAAACTGTAATAACAAGAGATAGATTAAAATTATTATTATAAAAATTTTAATATTCCTATTTCCTCGTAACAATTACTTAATTTTCTTCTATATATATAATTAGTTACATCATAATTTTTATATAATGTATTTACAATTTCTTGCTTCTGCGTTTAGGAATCAATGAGAAGTTTTAAGCAGACTTTTTCAACAATTTTTTTAGTATCAAAATTTGAACAACATTTACCATAAAGCGTAACTCGTTTTATAATCTTAAACATGTAAAATATCTAATAAATATCTGTGGCGTCTCCTAGGTAATTAAAAAAAGTTCCTAGAACTCCTTATGGATCCTTAGAAAGGACGAGAAAATCCCTAAAAAAAGCTTTTAGTTCCAAGAAGATACCGACACGAAAAACCATTTCTCAAAAGGATTGAGGCAGCCGTTCGGAACTCTTCAACTTCAATTATAGTTAACGAATAAATTTTCGATTTATTTTATTATAAATCGAATAATGTTTTCTTCTCCTCGACATTTCTTATGAATCTCATTACAATCTGGTAGAGTGTCGTTACAAATTTAGTTAGTTGATTTACAGTGCTGCCAACTTACGTTTGAACGAGAACCCACGATGTGAATATACCCGAGGAATGAAATCATTTGATGATAAAGAAGATTTCTTTCCAACTGTTTATCCGATGTATACCGTTTTGAATACTTGAATCGTTTTTATCGACTAAAATTGATCTACAGATCACCAACAATATAGAAATTTCATTTGATGAATAGCCAAAATGTTTTTAAATAAAAATGTTTCTAGATGTCGCGTGGATAAGTCGGTAAGGAAGATAAAATACATATTTATTATTCTAATACCGAGCTGTTTACAATTTTTATATTTAAACGATAATGGTAACAAATTCAATTTCATGAAAAAAAATGATTTTTCGTTTGAAATTATAACGAAAGCTACACGGTAATAGACATAAGTCATTTTACAATAAATGTTCGTATTCTTCGTGACACGTTGCATCATTTTAATAGTTCAACACTATGACAAATGAACATATTGATTTATGAACATATTTACTTAGAAACATACTGCTTTTGTCCATTTTATAAGATTAGTCTGCAACATTATTCCTAATATTATCTCATGTACATATTTCTCTTTTATATATATTTTATACATTATAATTTTTTTTTTTTATATGGAAAAATGACGAGTAATAATACCAATAAAAAAAAGTACGATTATAAGATCAATCTAATGATGTATTTATTTTTTTTCATTCTAAAACATGGGTTCTCAAAGTTTTGCCCAGGTAAGCCAAATTGTAAATTCCAAAATATTTATCAAATATAACTAAATAACTAAATAATTTTTCAAATAAGAAAAGAAAATAATAATAACAACTCTCATTTCACACGTGTATTACAAATAAAATTCAATATTTCGTTCAATCGAATAAATTTTAATTACATTATAATAAATGTGGTTTATTTTTTTGTAAAAATGTAAATTATCTTTATGAAATCAAGATCGTTGATGATCTGACATCGCGATCCGCACTTTGAGAATCCCTGTTCTAAAACACAAGTTGTTAACTTAGGGTTTACGATAATATATCTTTAAAAAGTGATATGTATGTATACATAGATATTAATATAGATATAAGATATGATGATACGAGGGTAATAAAAATATAATTAGTAGTTGTTTATATACAATACATGCGTATGTATTTGTAATTATTTATTATTCTAAACAAATAATTTCCAATTAACGGTCTTAAATAATAACATGAAGTTGCGCGTGGTCTAAAAATTTCGTTTTTATTCGTCCAACCTTTAACAACTTTTAACGACCTCTCATTTTTTATTTTTTTTATCAACACAAATATTTGTTCTCCCATGGTACTTTCTTTATTCGCGTTCTCCTTACTTTTATTTCACGCATATTTCGAAAACGTTTGATCTGCATTCCATATTCGGTCGAACAATAAGAGTTTGCTTGGCAAAAGAAAAAAACTACCCTTAACCGTTTGCTTGGCTTACACCTGAATAAGTATGATGTCGTTACGACCCTTCAAAATGTTCCCTTGTTTTCTTACCGCTAATAAAATATACACATACGCAAACACCATGGATGCATACTATCCTATAAACCCTTACGACAAAGAGAATAAAGAACAATTAGTTCTCTAAGTTTATATTTTTTTGTTATTTGTTTCAATTAAAAAAAAAAATGATCTTTTATAATTTAAGATTAAATTTATGTATTACAGAATATTCCAATGAAACAAACAAGTTAAGAACTTTTACTTTTAATATTATGGTACATGGAAATACAAAATGTCGAATAGTGATTTAATATGACGGTCATGCTTCTTCGAATCATTCGATTTGAAAAAAATATCAATTACGTATTGATTTGTTATCATCGTGATAACGATTAAACGATTCAATTCTTAATAGTAAATTGATAATATTATTATTATCGATTATTATCAATCTGTTTCCTCTCTGTTTCCTTCTCTTTCTTTCTCTCTCTCTCTCTCTCTCTCTCAAATTTCAAATTTACAAATACAAGTTTTAATTAATTGTTAATTGTTATCTTACTAGCGACCCATATACGGGTCGTTCGTGCAAAGGTTTCGTATTAATACTGATTCGTATAAAGGTTGTATCATGCATATGTTAGATCGAATTTCGTATATAGAAAGATAATCGCGTAAACATAAACGATAACACGGTTAGAGTTATTATAGAAATTGAAATATTCTTAATTTGTGGAAATACGTTGGCGCCACTTTAGTAAATTCATCGTTACAAATGATATTAGTTTCTTCTGTATATTATTATCAGTCAATATTTTCGTTTCATTAGTTGTAACAACTTGAACTACCATAAAGTGTGAAGTTAAATAAACGAAATATCGAAAATTTGAAATAAAAGTCAATAGATTGCATTAATTGTTATATAAAAAAAAGAAAGTATCAAAGTAAAAAGTATCAAATATGAGTGAAAATATTACGAGAAATAGTTTACTTCACTTTAATACTCAAATATACAAAAATTTTAGAACAAGTACTACCTATTATTCGTACATAATTCTTACTCCCATAGATGGGGAAACACTTGTAACTCCTGTATTTTATTTAAACGGCAGCGAAGCAACGGCTCATATGGAAATAAAATGGGAAAGCGAGATGATTAGAGTTCGGTTGGTGACCGAATATGAATCATTTTACATTAAACCGCATATAATGAAAATAATCATACGCCAAGATGGTCTAAGAAATACTGAAAACCATATATTCAATTGGGAACATACGGATGAGAAATCGTGGATAGAATTTAAACGACCCAAGTTTGATAATCCAAAGTTTATAAAATTTCTATTTGGTTTCATATACGATGAAACAAGAAGAGAAATTAATAAAACAATATCATATAAAATGGAACTTTGCGAACGTTTGAGTAGAATGTATAAAGATAAGACTTATGCGGATCTTAAAGTAAGAGTTGGCACGGTAGAATTTTTAGCACACAAAGCGATACTCGCTGCTAAAAGTCCTGTATTCGCATATATGTTAAATAAAAGTACGCAAGAAGAAAGTGAGAACGTTCTTATTATTGATCATGTCGAACCGAAAGTATTCGAAATTTTCTTGAAATATCTTTATCTCGGCCAGCTCGACGAGATTTCAACAAGAAACTTTAAGTTAATTCTACATTTAATCATGTTATCAATAATTTATAAGGTCGATGATTTTAAATTGGCAATAAGTAAATTGGTAATCAGTTCATTAACTCCTGAAAATGTTCAACAATGGCTTATCGGTGGTATTGTTTTAAACTTAGAATATATCAAAGAAGTGACTAAATCTTGTATTAAAAATTGTATTCATTCCGGGATTCCTATCCGTTTAGAATTTGATCAGGAGAAACTGTTTCAAGATATAATACCCGAATGTTCAGCGATAACAAAATATATTGTTAGAAATTGTAGCGATTATTAATACTCTGTAGTACAATTCTTTACTCTTTTATTTATATTTTTTGTTTATATTATTTCCAAAATTCAAATCAAATATTAAATCCTGACGATGATTCGACGATCTCTCTGTCGATTTGAAAAGTATACCAAAGTTTTTACAAAGTATGTATTAATGTAACAAAATATAAATGCTCAAAGTCATTAACATTTAAATTTTCATGAATAAAGTTGTAATTAAACGTTAGTCGTTTCTTTTGTTATTAGAAACCCATTTAAAGGTCGTACTACGCGGCAACGTATATCTACAAACGAATTTGATATTTAAAACGATAATCGTGCCAGATAATGAAGAAATAAGCTATCTCGAAATATAAGTACCTTCTAATCTGTGTTCAGTATTGTCATCTAACATTTTAGCAAGAATAATTGTTATGAAAGTATATTAGAAGAAGGTAGACAAAATTTATAACATCATAGAAAATTAAAAGTTCTTAATTAGAAAACATTACACATTTTATTTGAAAAAATGGTTTAACTATTACGTTTGTAAAACGGAATTAAAGTCTTTAATTGTACTTAATCTATCATATATCGTATTTAATTTTCTACGTTTAACTACCGTGTGAATTCGAAGTGATGATTAACGTTTTAACAAAAGAACTTTCTAATATGTATAATGAATGTATTACGAATTCTTTTCTAACGTCTATCAATTCATTAAAAATAATTGATTGTTATAATCATTATTATGATTATTTTCTTTTTAGATTAATAAAACCGAGAACAGAGAAGTTTTTCTTTCTCTTTAATTGCACACATGCATTCGTCTTTCAAATGACTAACGCTGGTGGGGTTTCATTGACATCGCATTTAACCTATGGGATGATCTTACAATCGACCGAATAGAATGAAAACGATTGATTCCTATTCTAAGAAATATATTCCCTCTTTACTTCTTTATTAAATATTATCCGGCCCACAGAAATAATATCAACGCAATATGCTGAAATGCAATCAAGGTCACGAGATATCTATCTAGGTCGTTTGGAAAGTAATTTCGTAAAAACGAAATAATAAAAATATAAGTTTTTCAACTATCAATCAATTCTGACGAAAAAAAAAAGAAATATATAGATAGGTATTTTGTAATATTAATAAACTTATCAACCTTGTAACATTTTATCGAAGATATGCATATGTTTTTTCAATTGTGATAACATTTTTTAACAACTGTAAAAATAATGCCTCTAATCAAGCGAATAATCAAAGTTTCTCTTTATGCAGTATTATATTATGCACAAATCAAGGCCTCGGTATCCATCGAGGTTATATTTTAAAATTTTACGATTTATAAATAGTAATATTAAAAAAAAAGCCTAAACGAAAAACAATTCATTTTCTACAATAATCTTCAATTCGTCTTCTCGAATTGTGGACGATTTTTATTCGAAATTTTTAATTCTATGCTCAATTTAAAATTTGATTCATATTTTGATAAATCGTTATGAGCTGACTAAAGTATATTGTAAATATATATAAATTAAAAAGACATATATTATATACACACTCTGATATAAGTAGTTATTATCTTTTTTTCTCTATCGTTGCAAAGAAAATTATTATCTGGCATGTGTCTCTTACCTTGCATTTTCAAAAGTAGCTGATGCACTGCTTCCTATCGCACCGAAACCAACACCAACGGCAAGACCTTCGGGAATATTGTGCACCTAAGCAAAGAATGATTAAAATTGCCACGCCATTATTACAGTAAACTTAGAAGATAAATTACTTTTTCTTTTTTGCAATACAATAAGGAAGCTAGATATTATAAATGAAAGAGAAAGATAGAGAATAAATTTCTTTGGAACATATAAACGTGTTTACAACGTAAACAGATAAGATAAAAATAAAAAGAAGACTAGATAAAAGAAAATATTCGTTCAGTCAATAATTTAATGTTTGATTAGAATGTTTGAAATGTTTTATAATTTATGATCAAATAAATAACGTTAGTATGTATATTTTATCGGGAAAGAGTGTTTCTCGTATCTTGTATCCGAATGCTCGGGTAGATTGAAAAGTTTTGCTCTTAAATTGTTTCCTTCGATCAAAAAACTCATTTTTATTCTTATGACGTTGTCTCGAAAAACTTTTGAAAAAGAATAGGCACGAAACTTTTCAATCCACCCAGAGAGATATTTTTGTTTAAAATATTCTTTAGTTGAAAATATTGAAAATATTTAAAATATTTTATTATATTTAATATTTAAAATCATTTTTTTCTTTCTACTAATTTTTTTAAATTAATTCACAGTCATAATTATCAGCATTAATACGCGTATACGTTACATGAAACGCTTATGTAAAAACATTATGTACAAAAGAAAGTGAAAATTTCAACTTACTGTAATGGCTACAACCAAGAGCAATATTCTCCTCCATTGGTTATTCTTAATTTCGTTACTAGGATCTTCATAAACTGTACTCATCTCGGCCAATTCCGATGGCCTATGTATATTGGCAACTTGTCTTCTTCTTGCATTTTGTTCGTAAAATCCTGAAAAAGATCGATATAATGGCGACATTACGATGATTCCCCATTTCAACAACTAATTCGTTTCAATAAACTTTTCTTATTAGATTCCGTGGAAGCGCACAGCCGTATCTCATGCAAACAAAATATTATTGACTATTTTTTATATTGGTTTTGAGAGGGCCGATTTTAATTTATATTATTATTTTTTTCTTCTCAAATTTTTTATAATCAATACAATTTGCAGGCAGAACCAAGAGATTAAGTTTTGAACAAAATATTGGTACCACTCGGCAGAGATTCGATGGAAGAAGGGGCTTTTAAACGGGGATTTAATATATCGTTTAGTTTATAATTTTATAATTTAATTTTTCTTTTTTTTATAATATCTGTTTTGTTGGTTACAGTTTGAACACATTTTTCACACGTCACTTTTTATTATAATATAAAGCTTCCTTCGCACAGGACACATCACACGCTTTTAAATTCACGTTATTTAATAACACGAGTCTTTTTTGTTTTCTTTTGTTTTGTTTTTTCTTTAAAGTTGAATTATAATTTTGTTAAATTGTTTTTTAAACGCAGAGAATCTGAGCCTAAGGGTACCAGTTATATTAATTATGGATATATCTACCGTGCATGCATTTATAGATCTGTATATAAGTAACTCTCACTAATAGACTAATCTAAATATTACGAATACATCAACAAACTATTTAGTATCAGAATAACGTGTCTCAAAACGGATTTGATATAATTCCTGGAATAAGCATTATTAATGAATTACAATATGTTGGGTTGTTCGAAAAATAATTTCAATTTGCTCCAATGGCAAAATATACGAGAAGATTTGATGAACGATCAAACGTATACGAGATTGGGTTGAAAAGTTTTGAAATTCAACACAAAAGAAAGAACATTCATTTTTAAAACTTAAAAAAGGGAACTTTTACAAACAAAAATAATTGTTTCTATGTTAAGTTCAAAACTTTTCGACTTGACCGCGTATATTTAAATTTGTTCAGCAATTAATTAATTCTTTATCTCTCTCACTCTCTCTCTTTCTCTCTTTTTATACAAAGAAATGTGTATATTTTGTATTAGAAAGCAAACAAACAGAAATAGAAAGAATTATTGCCGTAACAAAAGATGCTTATTCCTGGTTTTTAAAGTTAGTTCGAAACGTTCGCCTTTTACGAGGACACAAAGCAAAAAGAGGGGCGAGTATACAGCGACGTTCGTCTTCTCCTTTTTTCTTTCCCATTTCTCTTTCCCTTTTTTCACGATAACGATGATAATAATAATTAATAATTAATAAATAATATAATTAATAATAATAATTATAATTATAATTATAATAATAGTAGTAATAATAATAATAATAATAATAATAATAATAATAATAATAGTAATAATAACAATGATGAATTAGGCATAGCTGTATACGTACAGTGGATTGGCTGATAAGTAATATTGGAATTTGAAGCTATTTACATTGAAATAAACAACATTATTATTTTGCATTGTAAAAATCTTTCTTATCTTATATCCAATTAAAAATAAACCTATCAATTATGAGTCATTACTTTTTATTACAAATCTTTTTAACACTTTCTATCTACGAATAAAGAAATAATGAAATAAAAATATATTTTCCATTCGAAGAAATAACATCGTTATAAAGGGGTATCACTTTATTTTATATTATATTTTCAATGAAAATAAATAACGCGCTTAAGTATATCGTTTAATTAAAAATTGTATAAACATTTAATATCTAAATAAAAAATCCTAGTATCTACTTCAGATTAAAAATTCCGATATTACTTGTTGATCAACAATCTAACACAACCATAAATACATGTGTATGTATGTATGTGTGTATATATATATGTGCGTATACTCGTATATGCCATTTAAAAAATTATAGATATTATAAGTAAATAATATCAAGAATAAATAGAAAAATATATAATTAAATTAAAAATAATCGTAAGAACAAAACCGATCATATCCCATTATTGTTGATAAAGCCTATAGAGAGAAGTGGTTGTAAGAAGAAAAAAAGGCGAAATACCATCGATAGTAGTCGAATCGACATGAGTGTACATCATTCCACCGGAAATCTGTACGTCGTTAAACGTATCGATATCGTCTAAGTCCTCGTCACTCTTTAGTTTTGCAAGGACCTTGTCTCTTTGTTTCGTACCGACTGACTGCATAGCTAAAAGCACATTGGGGGACTGAATGCCAAGGGAAGATATCAACACGTCCGTTCCGTATACGAATGCCGCGCCTATGAGAAACCCAACTCCGACCGGTACGAACGCGTATTCCCCTTCGGCTCCATAAATTTTGCTCTCCGTTGCCATTTCAATAGCTGGCGCCAACAAGGACCAATAGCTTGCTGCTACCATCACACCACCGGCAAATCCAAGACTGATGTCCAATAGTTTTCGCTGAAAACAATCATTACAATCGTTACCACACGTATAAATTATTCTCTTTTATTTTTTATACATTTTAAATGAATTAAATTATTTCAATCTTTCGTTGCTATTACGATTCATATACGAATCGTTCGTAGAAAAATTTCGTACGAATAAACAACTGACCCATATAGGAGTCGTACCGTGCGACAATGCATATGCACGAGCACATTTTGTATGTAGAACGATACTCGTGTAATAAAAGGTTTAAAAATATAAGGGTGACTTAACAAGTTTCCAACCTAACATGGAAACAATTTTATTTCACCGGTTAATTTATTTCTATTCAAACTATATTGCTCGCTTAAAAAAAGGTCATTTGTTTACTTTACGTTGTTATACTATTGAGTAGGTTATTGATATCGTTCTATCTTAGTTTTATTTTTGAAATATCTTATCAATTATCGATCTTACGTTACGAGCGTATCAATATTTTCTTAAAATTGAACTATCTTTTGATAATGCGGAAAAGAAATGCGTCATTCCGTTTAAGAAATTTGAATTGGCGTTCATACGATCCTCGAGGACCATCATTTAAGTTATGAAGGAACTCAACTACAACATTTATTACCCTTCGCTAAGCTTTACAACTTTTTTTGTCTGTAACATTAATCGATATCTCGTTTTGTTTTCGAAAAAATTGACCTGATCGTTATTAAAATTCCACCCTGTATAAATATACGGGGACGTGTATTTTTTTTCTTTTCTATTTTTTTTTTGTTAAGAGAAAAGACCGGATCAACTGGAACCGATGGATAAAAGATAAATTCACCTAACCAGTTTGACTTTAATTTATTGAAATACTCCAACAAATATCATAGTAATCGAATAAATAAATAAGTAATTATTTTATAATAATAATTAATAAATCATGATTAAAATATTGATTGATTTATATTATTTTTTCACACTTTATAAATTAGCATATATTTTTGAAGCATAATGTTTCATTTAGATCAAGCGGAGTGATATATTCATGTATCTATATCCGGCTTTATGCCAATTCAAGATGTAAGTATGTATAATATATGCAGTAGGATGAGATGATCGCTTGATGACCTTTCTACGAGAAATGAAACACGTTTACCGATCGTTCATGACTCTCAAGTGATCATTATCGATACTTCATTTTTACGATAGTTATCATTATGCACTTTCTTATACACAATATATATATGCATATGCGCATGTATCCATTCCTATAGATTAATAAATTAATAAAAAAGCGTTCCAACGGTATATAAAGAAGGACTTTGATTAGCCAATATGATCAGAGGATAAACGACCCGGATTTATTTATGTATTGATTTATTTTTTTTTTATTTACTACTTCTATTTATATATATATATATTATTTATCATTTATTTTTATATTATTTATTAATTTTTTTGTTTTACTCTATTCTCTTTCTTTTTATTGTTTTTTTTTCTTTTTTATGTAATAATGGGTTTATCGCGTCAATGAACAAATAAATAAATAACCATGATCTCGATTAATCGAAATTTCGGATAAACGCGATTCGATAAATCGAAGTCTTACTCATTGTATCGTTTAAATGATTGTACTCGACGTAATCAGAAATATTTTGAAAAAATATTATTATTATTATTATTATTATTATTATTGTTATTATTATTATTTTTATCTCAAATAATTTTTTAACGCAATATTCTCGAAGAGAAAAACAATCGTTGATATATTTAGACTTAAAGATAAAAATTGATTATAGTAATGGTAGCAAACAAAGATAATATATTTTGATGGAGGTTAGGTGCCCTTTTTGATCATCGTGAACGAAGATGACGACGACACACGATGTCTCGGATCACACACAATGAAGAGAATTAATATAAAGAGTAATGCGTCTCGTTTCCCCCGATTGATAAAGAACGCTTATAGATTGATGTAATAGGGAAGCGTTCGATACACGCATACTGTGCTCTATTTAAAACGAGCCTAAGTCCTTGAGACTTGTTAGTTTGGCGTACCGAAAAAGTATACGTTTTCGAAGTATATTCAAATAAACGAACGTTCTATTAAATTTTAGTCAAAAAAGATTCATTTTTAAACGCATATTATATAATGATTAAATTAATTCGATGAATGAAAAAAAGGCGCGAATTTCAAAAAGAAATTAAAAATGGAGAAATAACCGCCTTTTTTGATCAATGCCCTCGGGTAAGGTTAGACGTTTAGATTTTTGAATGTAACATTCTTGACATTTATAGCATTGGATATACGGGTTCAATTAAGTAGGATTAAAAGATGATTGATTATGATAAAGAAGATATATGATACGACGATGATGATAAGTATAATAATAATAATAATAATAATAATAATGAAAATAAGAAATTAAAAATAACAATACCTGTTTCCCGCGTATGACGACAACAAGCGCGGCACCCGCTGCCGTAAGGGCCCACGTGAAGAGTGTCCCTAAAAGGGCCTGTACAATTGGTGAATATTCCTTCAACATCTTTCCTTCTTTCAATTGAATTTGTTAACTTTTCTCGCTTGTCTTCTTTTTCTCTTTCACCAAGTAATTCAATTCGTCGAAACACGTTGCATTACTATCATTCGAGCAAATAAACCCGAAGCGAACGTGTGCCACGAGAAAACTGTTTCGCGGGAAGCGAAAATCACAACGGCGAACCACACTCAGTCCCCCGCGCTTATCTTAGCTGCCACCACTGCTACTACTACTAATGCTGCTACTGCAATTCCATTACCACCTCCACCTCTACCTCTAACACCAACATCACCACACCACTAATACATCGTTTCACCATTCCAACGCGACACTCTGGCAAAACGTAAGTATTATATGCTTATTAGTTTCCTTTGACCACTATCAACACCACCTACCACTCTTCTACTGTCTACTACTACTATTAATACCAAACTACCGCCCACACTACTTGTTATCTGTGTTCAGACGTCAATGTACTTATCTCGACTGACAAATTAATACACGCGCGCTTTTCTCTCACTCTCTCTCTTTCTCTTTTTTCAGATCTACGCCCTTGGATCTGTCAATTTTAACTTTCGAGTCACCACACATTTAGGAAAATGTTCCTCGTTCATTACACCATATATGAAGAACCTCGATCGAAGCGCCATCTTCCTCTCTCCCTCTCTTTTTAACTTTATCTTTTTTTTTACCTGCCATCTTTGCAATAACACGCGATTGGTCGATTGGTGTGCCATCGACCAGCCATGTTTAACATACCTTCTATTAGAATTTTATACAAGAAATTCATTTTACATTAACTTGAAATATTTTTATTATGATTCATCGATAATTTATTTTTTATCTATAACAAAATTATTTTTCATATCTTACAAATTTTAGATAGTTTCGTAAATTATCGATATATGATAAAATATGCAATTATTAATTTGATGAAATATCTATTATATATAGATATAATTCTAATTTTAGTTTAGTATTTATGCTAGTATTATCGTAAAAATGTTTTTTCGCATGATATTTATTCTCTAGAAATAATTATTGATTGATATTACTACAAAAAATGTTCTCAGTGCTTATAAAAGATAATCTATAAAAAGTTAACCTTTACTAATCAGTTATTGCATTTACGTGTTCTTTTCATTTAATTTTTAGAAAATATTGATTATTGTAACTATTATCAGTTTTATACTATTATCATGATAATATATTTACCGAATTGATAAGTAGAAAATAACGTTGCAAATATTCTTCTTCAGCTCGACTATCCGTTCGTTGCCGCGAAAACGTAGCCGCCATGATTAACGATTTGATTGGATGTTATCTCTTTTCTACTTGGTCACGTGATCTTAAAAAACAATTGAAAACATATAATTAAATATATGTATATATTATTATTATTTAATAGCAAAATTTGATAGTTAATTTAATTTTACCATTATAATGAATTATTTGAAAGAAATTTATTTAATATCGTTGTATATTTAAATTTGTCATTTCATTCAATATCCCGCGTATATTCTTCCTCGATGTTACGCGCGTGGAACGCACAGTAGTGCTGCAGTCGCAAGTGGTATTAGCAGACGACAAACGCGTCGTGTTGTCAATGCGTCTGTCAACCAATGTGCAAACATGGCGTCTGCTTCGGTAGGTGCATGAGAGAAAATTCTGTGTTTGTAGTGTATCTTCATACTAATACTGCTAACGTGCTTCGATCGTAGTATCTAATTATATATTTATGCTTAGAACGAGATATAAAAAAACCGAGACGTTTTTTATCGAGGAAGCCGAAATATCTCGTTAGACTAGCTCGTTGGAAGAACTTTACTGACATATCCATAAAGAATTACCGTATGTATTACTTGATAGAGGATGACAACGGTCTAATACATGCGATGAAAAAATCGAATATTTTCAATCTTCAAACGAACGTTAGATACATTCGAGATAACCTAACGATGTCATATTTTTATTTCATTTATTTTATTTTGTATTTCTCGCACAATGTGTTTTAAACAGTACGTTCGTTTTTCTTTGCTCGTTTCGCTCGATTGTTCAATTTGCATATTACATTATTTTATTTCTAATTCTTTGTTTAACTTAATTGTAACAGAAAAAGAAAAATTATTTGTCTATGTCGGTTTTTAGGTACCTTTACTGATGGATGACGATACCATAGCCTTCGGAGAGGAGGATGAAGCTGTTCGTAATGATAAACTCAAGTATGCATTATTTAAATAATATATAGAAGGAGATATCTTTGTCTATGAAATATAAAATATGTTATTTTTCATCTTAGGCATCCATACGTTACCATATTCCATCTGGTATTTAGAATATCAGCTATAGTAGTTTATATGATGTGTCAATTATTTTCCAATAGTTTTATTGCTAGCTTTGTCGTTGTTGTACTTCTCTTGTCGATGGATTTTTGGACAGTTAAAAATATAACTGGAAGATTGATGGTGGGACTTAGATGGTGGAATTATATAGACGACAATGGGAAGAGCAACTGGGTATTTGAATCTAAAAAGGTTTGGCTGGTTCTTTTGTTTTTAATGAACCTTCTCCAAATATATTTTATATTTCTTTTTGATTGTTCTTCTCTCTTCATACATCTTAATTATAGTTTATTTTAACTGGTATACCTTCAAAAATATAGTTCAAGGTTATCAAGTAGACATAATATTAATATCCTTGATGCTTTTATTCCTTTCTTTTATTATTATTAATTTTACCTTTGAATCGATATTTAAACGTTATGCAAATTTTAATAATAAGCGACTATTTATAAGGATAATTATTGTCAAGAGATTACTGCAAATTTCTGTTATGTGCCCTGTGTTTCAGGGTCCCCAACAGAATCGTATTAATGTGGCAGAGGCACGTATCTTTTGGTTAGCATTAATATTGTGCCCACTTTTGTGGTCTATATTATTTGTCACTGCCTTGTTTCGTTTAAACTTCCAATGGCTGTTACTCGTATGTATTGCTATTATTTTAAATGGGGCCAATCTTTATGGATATGTGAAATGTAAAATGGGAGGTGATCAGTATATTTCAACGGCTACCAGTGATTTCTTTAGGAAACAAATTATACAAAACGTTAGTAATTAATATTTACTGATCAATAGGAAAGGATAGGAATACAGAATGTTAATTATTTTCAAGGTTGCGTCGATGATGACGAGGAGCCCAGCAACAAATAATCCAAATCAACAAACTAATGTAATATAAAAAAACGTCTTTTGTAAGTATAATGATGTGTATGAAAATTAATAATAATGTTGTAAATGTCTATTGGGTGAATGATGATATGCTTGTACATAATGATATTAGTTATTAAAGTATAAGTATCTGTAATAAAATTATTATTTGAAAATGTGCTGAAAAAAAATCTGTAATTGTTTTAAACTCCTTTTCTACATCATGCAAAAGACAATACTTTATGACGTTAGTTACTAGTTTATTGATGCCACAAGGCAATACATAATGTACACGGTATTTCTCCTTGTCAACAGACTCTTTCTATTACACCATATTTAATTTGTATAGTAGTTTTTTATTAGTAACATTGCATTTATCGTATTCACCTCAGCCTGCTGTATTCTTTCTGGCGAGAAGGTATCACAAAATAATTTCCCATTCTTTCAACGATATTTAGTATTTGACTTTCTGTCATTCTATTCTGTCTTTTTAAACTCACATTCTTCCTTGGATCTGAGACCATAATATCATTTGACCGATTCATCTATAGATATAGATGAACTTTGCAACTTGATCTTATACATATTACCAAACTCGTTACATATTGCATGGAGCAGCACATTGGTAATTGATCGAATTTTATTAACGTTCGTGAAAATTGCTCCGAAGATTACGAGTCATAAGTGTTTTCAAGAAGAAGAATACAACAAACCACATATTGCTATACATTTTCGGTTAAAAAAAAATAATCAAGATTAATGGCAAATACGGACCTAAATTACAACATATACTTAAAAAGAATTTCGTCGAAATTATATAAAATAACTTAAATATCCGATGTTAGAATTAGTACGTTACAAATACGTGAATATCGTGGACTTTGTGTTTGTAACTTTTGTGAGTACAGATTATTAATGCTACCAACTTATCGCTAGTAATATGTTTTTTTACAACAATTGAACTTCTTTTAACACATTTTGCGCTTAGCCTGGAACTTTGAAACATGAAGTCATTGAGAAACTTGGCAAAATACACTCGGGTAGTATAATTACATGTCATTTTATAGATTAAGAGGTGTCCCACAAAAGTGGCTCCACTTATTTTAAATGCACGTTTTTTATTTATTTATTTATTTATTTACTCATTTATTTATTTATTTAATTAATTATTTATTTATTTGTCTGATTTTGAAATACTTCGATTAGAACTTGACGGTGCAAGGAACACCAGAAGAGAACAAACTGTTTATTAAGTCAGTATGAATATGTTTCTATCACAACGATCTTTTGAAAATTATTTGTAACGTTTGAAGTCTTTCTCTCTTTTTTTTTCTCTATAAAGATCATTATTTAGAAGAACTCTGATAAATACAAGGGCGTGTTTCACTATTTCTTCTTTTTCTTTTTTTTCTTCTCTTTTTCATTTTCTTCTATAATTTCTGTAAGCTATCATTCGTATTCGGAACAAGATAGAATAAAATGACGCGCAGAAATATTCACACTGAACGATATAAAGCAGTGGTATGTAACACTGAAGGATGAAATTTTCACATGAAATCGACGTAAGTTTGTTAGTTATAATAGTAATAATAATAATATATATATATGTATTTACAGTCCAACCACAAGAACTACTAGGATATTTTAATAATAAGATGTCATTAAAAGAGTATCGGCTGATAATAATTTTTTTGTTTTCTCAACAATTCATAATTTTTTTTTTTTTCTTTTCATTTTAACGTATAAAAATTGGGTATATAGAAAGCTAAATATCAGTCGGACCGTTTTGTATACGTATGGTTTAAATCACATTTCAATGAAACAAGTAAACTTGCTCTTTTTTTCGTCGAGTCTTTTTATATGAATATAATAATATTTGATCTCTCGTTTTTAGTTCGAACTAATATAGAAGATTTGGAATCTGTGTAGGAATTTACACGCGCGCGCACAATTTATATGTTTTATTTTTTTATGAGATATCTTAAACATCGAAATAAATATTATCCAAACGCGACGCGGAAAATATATATATATATATATTCCTTAGTATTCAATCAGCTCGATAATCTTATTTGTCTTTTCATTTCTCCTTCAGCATTCACAAATACCTTACAATTAATAAAAAATAAAAACGGGAGCTGCGCTGCTAAACGTTATATTGTGGTCATACAACATGTACAATATCTCTTAGAAAAAGAATACGAGCCAACTTTAGTGAGATCCTTCGATACTAGTTGTACTTCTCAATAATGTGAAGTCGCATAAAGTTTTTATCTCCATGCCGTTATAATGTTATTTTCAAATAAGTTTAGGTATTATTTGCTTATCGACAGGGAAAACATCATATACATATCTACTTCCAGCGCAGTAACGTTGACGTAAGGTTTCCATTTTTTCATGTCAAATTTGTATAAAAACTAAATATAAGTTTACATGATAACGATACTAGTAAACGAATCGATTAAAAACTATTAATAATGCGTGAACAAATACGATAAATAATTTATGAAACGATGGCAGTTGTTGGTTTTTTTTTTTTGGGAAGAAAAAAAAATATTTAAGTACTTTATTTCAGTACAAAAGTTATAGCTGCGAGTTAAAGCAGATCTACCGGAGCTGCTGCGTTATTGGATATATTTTGAAAATATATCGAACGCATGGCTTTGAATTTATACCAATGAATCAAATGACGTTGCAAATAAATATAGAGACTCTTACGAGCGTTACAATCTATATATATATATATTTATATATTCTCAGTCTATATGAAGTAAATTTTATTTAAAAAAGAAAGAAGATATTATTTTTTTGTAAAGACGTGGCGTATAGAATTTGTAAAAACATCGGGAGGGGGGAGGGACCGATTTAAAAGTATCAAAAAATATGTTAAAACATCTAAATGAAACCTAAACAAACGAAATATCATGATATGGGGGACATGCTTTTTTTTTTTAAATAAAACAGATTATTATATTCTGATAGTCTGGAAAATATCCACACATTATTATGCACATCCACTTCTCTTTTATGATATTTATAATATATATCTATGTATATATATTATTCATCATCTTATGTATATATAATGTTGTTAATGACAAACGGTGCATTTATGTACACTTAGTCACAATTCCTGACCCTCGAACCAATTTTTAAATAATAATAGTACAAACATACAAAATTTTGGAAGAGTTAACATTTCTTCCTTCTGTAGAAATAAAGATAAAATTCAACGAATAATGAAAGAAAATATAAAAATCTCTACTTCAGAAGCACAAATACGATTTCAAATAGTTTATTCTATTAAATTATAAGAAATAAGATTTTCAGGAAAATATCTAAAGCAAAAATAGAAATGTTTAATTAAAAACGCGAAGCAACAAATATTTTCTGAACAAAATTTTATCAGTTTAGGTATTATTTTGTTATTTTGCAATAAAAACAAATATATTTCGTATATCCGATAGAAAATATTCAATCGACGATAAATGAAATTAGTCCAATTAAAATTTTGAAGATGAGATAATAATAGACGAGGTAGAAGCTTAGATTTGAAAGTTTGTACATAAGGATTCGAGGGTATCGGATTATAATACGGGAGTCCAACATACACAGTGCTTCTATTAAATAATCTTTATAGAATTATGCACAACAATCTTCATGTGTGCATATTTCTCATTAAATATAGGCACCGTTTCCTCTTTCATCCTTCTTCTTTCACAATGTCATCTTTGTTCTAATGGTGTCACTTATATTCTAAATTCTTAAAACGATTTCGCTTATAATCTATTGTAAAGTTACAATAAGTAATGAGAGAAGATACCTATCGTGCATAATGGGTACAGCATTAATTGTCAATTTGGCAGTATGGCAAGTTTCCTGTGTTAGTTTGCGGAAATTTTCATGTCTCTTCTTCCTTGTTAATCCACATCGAGAAGCATTTATTTCTGTCTAATCCTTTTTTTCTCAAGAGTTACTCGTTACAATTAATTTCCATCGATAAGTACTCGTTAATGTGTGCCACGTTATCATCAACTACTTAAGTTGTAGAGCTTCACAAAGAGTAACTAACTGTGCTTTTCTAATTATTAGTCTTTTTCCTTTTCTTCTTCTTTTTCTTCTTTTTTTTCTTCTTCTTCTTCTTCTTCTTTTATTTTCATAGAAATATACGAGAGAAACGTTTGTGTTGTAGATTGAAGTTTTTTCTCTGCAGCTGTTAATTTAACGATGGAAGCACTTTTCTTCGATAAACAAGATTCAAGTTTTTCGCGTTACTTTGTCTTTTCATTTTACGAGAGAATCGTAAAATTCATATCATTATTATTATCATTATTATTATTATTATTATTATTATTATTATTATTATTATTATTATTATTAATGTTATTATTATTATTATTATTATTATTATTAATATTATTAATTTAACGATACTCTTTTCTATTTAGATAAAAAAGAGAGAGAGTAGAGAGAGAGACATGCTTGTAGTATTTTATTATTTCTTTATTTTTTCCATCCTCTTTGTTTAAATCTTAATAGTTAGAAGACTACCTAAGCTTCGATAAAGAAATTCTTAAAAGACTTCAAAAAATTTAGCTGCAAAGAATGTTTCCATAAGTGAGATAACTCTCATATAAGTTTATCAGGATATGTTCCAATTCGGAGATTTGGGATCGTACGATCGAAGGTCGTCGTTCGAATTTTGATTTTGATATACGCGTCGACGTTGCGTTGCGGGCATTGGTTAGTTTGTTTATTCGTTTATTCGAAAAATTATTTGAACGTTGAACGTCGAACGAGGCGTACAATCAGTTATGGTTCTCTCATCCGAGAGAACGATATGATCGGATTTCTTCAGACAATATTATCTTTCAATTTCTTCTTTTATCTTTCTTTTTTGTCTTTATTTTTATTCCGTTTCTTCTTTTTTGTTCTTCTTATTGTGATTTTGTATAAAGTAAAAAAAGTGTGTCTCGAAAAAGAGAGAGATGAATTATGGTCGTCGCTCGTATCATCTCGACGAGGAGGATATTTGACGTACATACACTTAAGCGGCAGTTTTTTTCTTACCTCGCTAGCTAGTTAGCTACAATTGCGAGAGTTCAGTTTCTTTTACCTTCGAATTCTAATCTATTTTTTAACGACAATTTTTTCTTCATCTTCTTCATTTTCTTCTTCTTCTTATTCTTCTTCTTCTAAGTTTCGTACGTTTTTTTTCAGGATAAAAGTTGTGTGAATGCTTTCTATAATGTATATGTATTTTTTTTTCTTTTTTTTTTTTTTTTTTTTTAAATTACCGTCAAGAATGAAAATTTCCTGCGCGATTATGTGTGCTGCAACACCATTTTTCAACTATTGCACTTCATCATCTACCATTATTATTATTATTATTATTATTATTATTAATATTATTATTAATATTATTATTAATATTATTATTATTATTATTATTATTTTTCTTTTTTATTTATTTATTTTTTTAAATTTTTTATTGTTTTCCCTTTTTTTTTTAAACCGTCTGTGATACATAAGCGAATAATTATCGCTTAGCGACTATGAGACAATTGCCCTTGAGGAAGGTACGAGTAATGTTACGCATAAAAACTACGCTTTTTTTTTACTCTCCTGCTGCACACTTAACACGATATATGTATTCCATTGTACTAAACACGTCGTACTTTAGCCCTTTCTCCGATATCCCTTTCATTCTTTTGTCGTTCCCTTCGATCTCTCGTAGCTGCTTCTCTTTGCTCCCGATTATCGGCTTGTCAGTTGGCGTAATGATCAAATGATCCTAAGTATTCCAAACTGGCCCGATAACAGAATTGATATTGATCCTGAAAATCAAATAAATGACAAGACATTAATAAGAATTGTAAGAAAATTACAGCTGATATATTTTATTGGATTAGTATTTCGAAAGATTTGAAATAAACGTATGTAAAAAATGTTAAAAACTACTAATCAAATAAATAGACGCGTAAAATTAAATCGGAGAAATAAACTTACTTCCGTTTGTACCATGGCAGGACGTTGCGTACGTAATATTCTTACTGTTTGGAAGATATCTACTACACCTTCGTATTGCATACGTTCAAGGACGATGCTAAGCGTTATGAATACACCCGTTCTACCTACACCGGCGCTACAATGTACAGTAATAGGTCCATCTTGACCAAATTGTTCCTTGGTTTTATGAACTTGACCGATAAAATCGATAAAACCATCGCCGGACTTGGGTACACCTTGTTCCGGCCAGTCAATGAATTGGAATTGTCTAACCGTACGACTTGCTCCATCTCGTGCATCAGTAACTTTGAATTCGCGTAAAATGTATTGTGGCATATTGTATTCGGCGATAGGATCTACGACGAAGCACTGATATCGAATCGATCTGTCGGAGGGCCAATACTGATGGCACTTTTCTCTACCCATTTCTTTGAGCTTTGTCAGCATAACCACGATCGTTGAATTATGCTCCCATAGCATACGCCAAAAGTCGTCTGTGGTGTCACAAAGTGGACCCTGGGTTGCAATATAAGCACCGCGATATCTGTAGCCATCGATTAAACTGGCGTTTATGTAATCCGATCCTTCGATGTTACGTTGCGGTTGTAAACATACTCTGCTACATTCATAAGGTAGGATATGGACCAATCGATTTTTATGTTTGTTGCATGGCAAATTGGCTGATATGAATCTCGTGGAGTCAGCTTTGATGTTAGACAATTTCTTAAATTCCAATTCCATGCCAGTTATATTATCGATTTCAGGTTGCATGAGCTTTTGAATGTGAGAGTGTAAATTCCTAGCTGGTACCTCAGTATTGCCGCATATTACCGCTTCGAGAAGTGCGTCATGAATAAAGATGTACTGATCTTCGGTCTGTACCATATAGTTTCTTTGAGCACGTAGACACGTCACATGTCCATATATGTCAATCATTTTTTCGTGCTTGATACGTTCCAGCATAGAATCTATGACGATGAAACAACCGGTTCTGCCAACGCCAGCGCTACAATGTACCACTAATGGGCCGCTATCCGGTACGTTTAACGATCTAACTCTTCGTAAAAATTGTAAAAATGGTGCTGGGTGTTCCGGTACTCCGTGATCAGGCCATGCTGTGAATTGCAATTGTTTGATCTCACGTCTCTCCGAATAACCTGCTCTACAAACTTGGAAAGTCCGAATACAATAGGTAGCTAGTTCTTGGATATCGGTAATGGTGACCGTCATCTGGCTATAAGTTTCCGAACCTCTTGTTGGCCAATACTGATCACACTTTATTCTAGTCCTTTCTTCCAGTTTCGTCATCATAACGATTGTACTCGTGCGAAGTTCCCAACACATTCGCCAGAAATCACCGAAGGTCTCTTGAAGTGGTCCTTGAGTTGCCACGTATGCGTTCTGCTTTCTATAACCATCGCAATAGTTCGCGTTTATATAATCGGACCCAGGCATCCCATCGACCGTTTGAAGGATCACTCGAGAATGATCATAGGCTATCACGTTGGCATAACGATTCTTTGATGCGTTTACTTCCATGTTCGAGTGGTCCCAAGTGAACTGCTGACCGGGTTCAATAGACTCGTATTCTTGACTGAACTTTAGATTGTCGTTTGCTTTCAATCGATCGATATGATTACCCAATTCGCTTATGGGTATCGGTGGATGCGATATCATGCCAGGAGTTTGGAAATTCAAACGTCTCATTTCTACTGGATCGGATGGTGCATGATTCGAACTGATATCTGCTGCCATAAGTGGTCGAGTTACTGCTGCCTGATCTGGTGCCTTGCACGGTTGTCTTCGTCTGAAATAGGATTAATGTGATATTTTCGTGAATTTTATCGAAGTGTAAATATTAATGTTCCGTTACGTAAATATTTGTACTAATTAGAAACAAGTGGAAATATTTCTGATTTGTGTAGGACTTACTTTTTTATGAAAAATACTAGAATCAAACAGATGCTGACCATAAGTGCTGCTATTATAGGACCAACTACCCAAACCATTCCAGGTTCCTGTCCACTGGTTTTAACAGACACTTCAGGATTTCCATCGACTGGAGTATTTGGATTTGGTCGACGTGGAGGTTCGCCCGGTGGAACTTCTCTCATATCCAATGAAAGATACTCGGAGAAAGGTGAGGAAGTGTAGAGATGCTGAAAAGTAAATTGTTTGCGTTAGTTCGTTTTTTATCGAGTAAGATTATGTTTATTATAAAATAGAATCACAAAGTATATTACTGACCTTTCTAGGAGTGTCAACAACGGCACGTACAAAAATTCTATATCTCTTATTCCTCTCTAACTTTCTGTTCTCATATCCCTCGTATAGATCGCCACTTCCTAAATGGAAGGTGTAAGGAATGTCTCTATGAGGGAATTTAGCAGCGATATAAGGTGCGTTCTCTCGTTCCTGTTTAGTACCCTTTCCCGTAATCATGTCTTCCGTAAGTTCATCGGGTTGTTTGTCAGCTGTTGATTTATCTTCAGGTACGACGATCAAATAATAGTGAGAAATTGGCCCATACTCTTCGGACGCCTGAGGTAGGATCACTTGAATCTCTTCGCCATTGACGACCCCATAAAAGTCTGGTTTAACCATAGGTTTCGGAGCAGCCATTTGTGTGGTGACGGTGATTTTAGCTGGTGGTCTATATTGTCCATCTCGTGGCACGGCACTAACATTAACGTTATATGTAGTGAATGGTTGAAGCTCGTTAATGGTTGTACTGGTAACGCTAGGATCGAAGAGGATTTGTCGACGTGGTACGATCTGCGTTTGCGTTATACCTTGAGAGTCGACGAACTCTTTAACGGCGTCAAAGGACACCTTGTAATTCGTGGGATTCAGTCTTATAGGCGGTGTCCAAGATAACGTCATCGAGTGAGTTGACGACTCCGGTGCTCTGAGATTCAAAGGCACATCTTCTGGTTTAACAGTTACCGTGATCTTTTGGCTGATTCTACCGAGACCAGTCTTGTATCTCGCCGCTACGGTTATGGCATATTGAGTGAACTTCTCGAGATTGACCAGGTCCGTAGACTCGGTCAAACCAACGGTCTTTTGTTTCCATTCGTCAAGATCCTCAACTGGTGTTGTAGTATAGAAAACTTGATAACCAACGATCTTGCCACGATTAGGTACAGGTTCCCACCAAACTTCAACGCTCGATTCAGAAGTTGCCACGGCCTTAACTAACATCGGTGCTCTACCGATATCCTTCTCCGTTATTATAGTAATTTTCTCCGAATATGGACCGCTACCTCTCGCAGTTCTTGCTCTAACGTGAAAAACGTATTCCGTGTCTTCTTCCAAATTCGAAAAAACCGCACGAGTTTTCGTCGTATTCCTTTCTATAATGGAGGAATGATCGTTCTTTTTATTGAACTGTACATCGTAACCAATAATCTGACGGTTTCGATGTTGTCTCAATGGTTTGTCCCAAGTGACACAAAGGGTGTCAGGTGTTTGGAAAAAGTAAGACAAATTAGTTGGTGAGCCACTAGGTTCTCCCTCAGGACTGGACCAATATAGTACAGTTTCTTGCCCATATCCTATACTGTTTTGACCAGAAACTCGAAATTCGTATTCGACGCCGCGTTCTTCTTCAAACGAAAATATTATTCTCGATTAATTCTGAATCTTTTTCGAACGATAAATAAATTAACATAAGAAAAGAGGAGTTGACCTTACCGAGATCGGTGACCTTGTAAGTGTGCTGACGAGTTCCATGAATGAACTCTTTTTTAAGGGTTTGATTTTTAATACCATAACGAATTCTATAACCCAATAGTTCGCCGTATGGTTTGCTTGGTTCCATCCATTCTAAATCGAGTGTCATGGGATCTCTACCAACGACTCTAAATACAAAAATCAAAGAACATAAATAACAAAAAGAAAGAAACAAAGTGTTTTGTTGTTTTATTCGAAACAAAATGATATAGAAAAAGATCCCTTACTTTATGTTAACTTGCGGTCTGTTTGGTACCCCGCCTGGCGTTTTAACGTGAACCGGTGCCGATCGATCACCGTCTCCTTTTCTCGTCAACGCGGCTATCTGTACAGAGTACCTTGTATCCGGTTGCAGTCCTGTGATATTTATTTCTCGTACATTGTCCTCTTGGACATCCCGACGTATCGGTTCGTTAAACACATCGTCTCTTCCCTGATAAAATGTACAAATTATTCTTTAACATAATTCTTAAATATCGTCCGCTACTTATCTTCTCTTTAACATTCCGTTTATCTTTTATGCAATATATTGTATTATTTTACGTAACATATATTCATTCTTATCCAAAATACTATATTAAATTACATTTATTTAATAAAATATAATATTAATTTTAAAATACACGAATATTTTATCAACGTATTTTTATATAGTAAAAATAAGAAAAAAAGAAAAAAAAGTTATATATAAATTGGAATATATCCTCTGCATAGATCTTTTTTTTTATTTATAAATTAATATATATCTAAAATTAATCTGTTTATATGTGTTTAACTTAATATTATTATTATTAATAGATTTTTAAAGTCATTATTTTGTATATATACTTATAGAATTATTTTGACAATTATTAATTAATAGAAAATACGTACTTCTTCTCGTACTTCTTGTACATGTATGTGGTAGCCCCTGATTACCCCGTTTTGGTCCTTAGCCTTGGGCGGATCCCATTTGACGTGTATCGCCGTCGAATTGATCGACGTCACTTTGACGTTTTGAGGATCTCCTGGCACTGTAACCCAAGCTACAATTAGATTCTGCACTTTATGGCTAACATGCAGCACACTTACAATCATTCGTTCTCGTCATACCCACGCTTTCATACAGGGAAAGGTGGGGTGAAGGGGGGGGGCCAATAATTATTAAAGGGTTTTGGGAAAAACTCAGTAATTAATAAACAAAAAATCGATACAAATATATAATAATAAATACAATATGCATAATATAAATATGAATGAAGAAAATTTGATTGGAAAAATATGAAAATGCCTGAAATAATATGATAAAACAAAACAGTCATTAAGATAATTAGTTTCCGCTGTCCTGTAAATTAAAAAAGTAAATTAAACGGGGGGAAAATAATTAAATTAACAAAATATATTTTTCTTTTCTTTTTAAGTTATTTATTTCGTTTGTTTGAAATGTCATCGTTCGTCTATTATTTTTGTTTGTTTGTTTGTTTGTTTGTTCGTTCGTTCGTAATTTTGTTCTGTCAGATAGAAACAAAAAAAAATGAGAAACAGAAAGAAATGAGAAATGAGGAAAAATAGAGAAAGGGAGTAATAAAACAAAAAAAGAAACAAACAAAAAAAAGAAAGAAATAGAAGAAAAATAGAAAAAAATTTGGGAAAAAAAATAAATCGATATAGTATAGGATATCGACATGCCGGCACCAATCACTCACGGACAAAACGACGTACAAACAATATTACGAGGCACGCCGCACCCCATGCTCTACGATATTAACCCCTCGCACCCGGTAATGCTCCATTTGAATACCAATAATGTGTTTTTTAATATATATGGATATATATATATGGTGTGTATATATATATATATGTATATACATATATATATATATATATATATATGTGTATTATATTATATGTCCCTTTTCCTTCGCGTTCCATTAACGTTAGTATTTTACCTTTTTTAATTTCTTTTCTTTTATTTTCTTTTATTTTATTTAATTTAATTTAATTTTATTTTATTTTATTTTATTTTTTTTCCACGGAATAAACTTGTCATTTCGTTTTTTGCAATGAATAAAAAATATATCATCAAAGTAGTTCATTTTTAATTATATCTCGCGATATTTCAAACGCGGACGAATCAGCGAAGACCTTTCGTAAGAATAACGATGAAGATTATCATCGAAAATAACGAAACTTTCAAGATTATGACGAACGATGGTAAATTAATATTTTAATCGAATTGTTTTGTTTCGTAACTTTACGGATTAATTACGGAGATAGATTATTTTATCGCAATACTTGAATGATTTCGTTATGATCGATGATGATTATTATTATTATTATTTATTTCTTTGTTGTTGTATAAATAAAATAAATGAGACGATAACGTGAAACATATGTATATATAGAAAAAAGAAAAAAAAAAAACAAAAAAAAATACAACCAATCTCTAGTGCTGACTTATCGTTTAAAATTTAATTAACAACTAACGTTAGACTCGTTACACGAGAAAACGACACAACGAGGTGAGAACTATCGTAATATTAGTTAACATCTATAAAGAACAACTTGTGCTCGATCTATCGATTAATAGTATCGTCGATAATATATTAATAATAATAATGGAACGAGACGTGTGATAATAAATATATTTTCATCTTTTTACGTAGAGCGAAAAAGAAACCGAAAAAAAAATGTTCGTTTGCCAAAGTGCTTTATGCGTGCATGCACGCCATGTATCCGGGGTTTTTATTATCTTATAATTATATACCAACACAATCAATAAAATTAATTAAGATATTACTTTTTTCTTTCCTTTTACGTTTATTTGACAATCGTTAAAACAACGGATTTGTGATGGAAATGGTCACGGAGATATAGTTCGTGGAATATTTGACAATGTGCGAACAGGTAACTGTCGATATCGTTTTACAGCAAGTGTCTTCTATCAAAGATCATCGTGTTGCCATTGATCCATCGAACGTGTATCTCTTAAACGTATCGAACGTAACCATAACTCTCACTCTGTCTATCTATCTGTCTGTGTGTTTCATTGGTAGACGTTTAAAATGTTACACGTCAGATACATGTGTGTGTATGCACCCTCAATGCACGGTCTATGCGCTTGGATGCTGCTGCGAAAAAAAAAAAAAAAGAAAAATACAACAAAGATCAAAACCAAAAGTGGTATCTCAAAAATGCTCTCTGATAGTGGCTCCATCAAAAAGGTAAAAAAGTAAAAAAGAAAATATCTATCAAAAAAGTAACGATGCGTAATAGACGTTAATACGCAGACACGTATACGCGTACACGTATACGTGTTGAACGATAAAAACGTATAAGGAATTACAAATATTTAAAAATATTTCTCAAGAAAAAAAAATACAAATAAAAAAAAAAGAAAAATAAAATAATACAGAGAGTCTTATGAAGAGATATGCAATTAAAAAAAAAAAAAAAAAAAAAGAGATATTCTCATTATTTATTATTTATTATAATTAAATGATATGGCACAACTCGAGACGAGCTAAAGGGATACTCACTTTTTTCATCTGCGCCCCAAAAGTCGCCAAAAAAGTGGGAAAAAAACTCGTAAAAATTCGTGTCAACTTCGCACGTTATATAATTTGTGATTGTTAGATAGATAAGAATAAAATTACAAAAAATTATTATATCTTTCTATATCCTATGTTATTATATGTATATAATATATATATATATATATAAAATATATAAACGTTCATGAATTTTCATTTCTATTTGTTTCTTTCATATTTTTTTGTTTTGATTGTTCGTTTTTTCCATATACAAGCATATCAGAGATAGTAAGATTTTTCTTTTTTTTTTTTTTTCTGGGATAACATTATGATAATGCAAGTAATAATATACTCTAATGATTAATTATTCATTTTGTTGTTACTCATTAAACGTCAGTCAAAATCTGTATATGTAACTGGTCCTCTCTCTATAATATATATATTTATATATATTTTGTTATTTCTCCATTGGGAGAAGCAAAAAATATTTCTCCCTTGAGAGTACTGCCCTTTGACTATTCCCTCTTTCTTTCTCTTTCTCACACACTCTCTATCTTTCTCGCATACACACATTCTCTCTCACGCAATCTTCCAATCATTCGATTTTTAAATCACATACACTCTCGGAATCGTACGATTTTTATATTCATTCATACGTTCAATCAATCTTTCATCGTTTTTCTCCATCTCTAAGAATATTTGTAAATATATTATTAATATTATTATTATTATTATTATTATGTATAATATATATATATATATTTTTATATATAAATATATATTATTTATTATAGAGTCCAGCTCTTTTCTCGTACAATTTAATATCCATGAATTTGATATATATATATATTCTTTTGTTGGATTTTTTTCCTTATATAGATTAGAGATGAACAAAAAAATTAGTTATTATAGTTCTCGATCCACCTAATAATGGCAGTAGATATTAGTAGAGAGGCGGGAGACGTGAGAATATCTTTCGTTTTCATTTTTCTTTCTTACTTTCTTACTTTCTTACTTTTTCTTTACTCTCTTTCTTTCATTTCTTTTTGAAATTATTATTTTTATTATTGGCATGCGCAATCACTACTCCAAATATGAAATAACTAAAGGCTCATGTACACCTGTATCCGTTTCGCGAAGGAAGTAACATTGACTTCTTTTTAAAATAATAATTCACGACAAGAAATTTTCTACATGTTTTTAATCGTTTTTTTTTTTTATTCTTTTCAACAAAATCTTTATATCTCACGATTGAATTTATACGATAGTTTTCTCTATTAAAAATCGAAAGATAAAAGTAAAAAAAAGAAAAAAAAAGAAATGGATCGAGATTGATTAAGAAAAAAAAAAGAAAAAAAAGGTTAGCTTTTAAAAATCGAGTCGGTTTCTTCCTCCTCGAAACGCGGTGTTCAGAAAAAAGGGAAAGACCTATGATAAGAATGTCTACGAAAAGAAAGCTATAGGATAGAGGAGAAACCATAAAGTATAGAAGAAGAATATAAAAGAAGGGAATGTTTATGGTTGTTTGGATGTTTGTTATAGTTGATAATGATGAGATGATAATTGATGATCATGATTATGATAATGATGATGATGATGATGACGATGACGATGACGATGATGATTTTGTCGTACGTTTATGTAAAACACACCGAGGGGAACAAAAATATATTTTTCTTCTTCCTTCGTACAACCTCGTGTCGTATTCGGCCGTTCACGAACGTGCTTACATACACGTACGTACGTACGTACGTATACATACATACATACATATATACATACGTGTACTTATACTCTTTCTCTCTCTCTTTCTTTCTTTTTTCTTTTTATTTTAATTACTTAGTTTT
>NW_025112998.1:3319528-3353725 GCF_010416935.1 Polistes fuscatus | reverse complement strand
AGAGAGAGAGAGGAAGAGGAAGATCGTTAGAGACGACGAGGACGAAGATACGATTTTTTTTTCCTTTTTTCCTTTTTTCTTTTGGTTCTTCTTCTCCTTCCATCCCCCCCTACCCCCTTTCCTTTTATCATATTCTTTTAATTTTATTTCCACTACTACTATGGTACTAGGTAATATATTCAATTGTATGAATATACGTTTGGAAGGTAGAGAAGAAGGGTGGTATAAAAATCCTTGGTAAAATATAATAATGAATCGTATCTTTCGTCTCTGTTCGTGTCCCTTTTTCTCTCTTTCTATATTTCTTTCTTTCTTTTTTTTCTTCTTTTCTTTCTCTCTCTCTCTTTCTCTCTCTCTTTCTCTTTCTTTCTTTGGAATATAGGATTGGTTTTGCAGGTTCAATGGGAACGTGCATCGGAGTGTTCTTGATTAAGAAGTATGGAAGAATGGGTATTTATGGGGGGAATGAAAAAACGTTCGACATGCGGGTTTCGAGCATCGAACCTCCATCGATCATGGCGTTCGAGAGGCTCTCGTTTTGGGGGGATCGAGAGGATTAGGATTTTAGAAACCAAAAAGCAAAATCGTCTCATGCATCGGCATGCCATTCATAGGGAAAAAGAGAGAAAGATAGACAGATAGAGAGTGAGTGAATGAGAGTGAGAGAGAGAGAGAGAGAGATACTGACATGAATGAGAGAGAATGAGAGTGAGTGAGTGAGTGAACTAATTAATGAATGAGAATGAGAGATAATGAGAGAGAGAGAAGGAGAGATAGGAGGACTATGGTTTCGCAGACTCGACGTAATTCAGCGATCTTTTCTTTTTTTTTTTGATTTTTTTTTCGAGGTTGGACGGAGGATGGTTACGGTGGCCAAGTTTTTTTTTTTGGGGGATCGATGACTTTTGGTTGTTCTTTTTTTTTTTCTTTTCGAAAAAGAAGAAGAAGAAGAAGAGAGAAGGGTAGTGGTGGATGTTCGATGAGGTTTTTCGGTGAATTTTGGATTATTTCGTGGTTGAGAAGGGGATTTAATTTTTTGTTTTTTTTTTTTCTTTTTGATATTGTCGAGGAATAGAACTAGAGTAGGGAAAATGTCGATGGGAATGTTTTAAACAAACGAAGGCATGCTCTAAACATGTGCAAACGATAGGTAAAACTAAATCTCAACTAAAGACAGAAGAGCCTTAGATATATCAGAGATATAGAAATATATATATATATATATGTCTGTGTATATGTGTGAAATATATATATAGAGTGAAAAAAAGTGCGGTTATCATGAGCATACATATATACATAGATATATACATATATCGTTTATACACACACGTGTATTTTTTGATTATATTTTTGTATTCCTTTTTTAAAAAGGGGGGAAAATTATTTTATTATTTCAATATATTACAAAGTGTTTTTATTATATATTTATATATATATATTTTTTGTTCGGTTATATATTCGGGTTTCTTTTACTCGTCCCCTTTTGTACGTTCTTTAAAAAATAATGTTCATTCGTATATGTATATATGTGCGTATATGTATGCGTTTAACTCGCAGACTGTGGGTTCGAGAACGTAGCCGTTGCGCTTTTCTTTGCTTTTCTCAAACTTCAGCCCGAACGAATGATTGTTTTTTTTCTCTTTTTCTTTTGGTACGTACAAATTTATCAAATTTTATCTTAATATATTAAAAAACATATAACAATGTACGACGAGGTTGTGCAACGGCATACGCTTGAACGTTCAGTCTGGCTTTTCTATACGTCATAACACGTGGCAAGAGAAGTTCAATGAACTAAAATTAGAAAAACGAAACATCTTTTACTGACGTAATCACGTTAACCATCAGAAATAACACTGAAGTGTATAGTGAGTACATATCAGTAGGTAATTGTAATAATATTACGTTATAGAGTGTGATATAAATCTTAAAGACTAGCTGTGTTCAAAACCTGGATCATCCTCCTGCAAATGCTTTAAGGAAAGACAAAAACACGTGAATGAGTATAATTAATTAAATGTTAGTCTATATAGGGATATTTTTTTTTTAGCTTGTGAAAATTGTTCAAGTCTAAGTGTTACTTTACTTTACTTTTCTTTTCTTTTTTTTTTTTACTTTTTTCTCTCTCCAAAAAAATTCTTCTTTTTCTCATATCTCAACTTAACTTACTATTAAATATTTTTAACAAATAATGGAAAAAAGTAATGAGTTTGCTTAGATTTTTCTATTTTTCTTTTCTTTTCTTTTCTTTTGTTCTTGACTTAAAATATCTTTTCTCTTCTCTTATTATTAATTATTTCATATATATCAACACAATTAATTAATAGAGTGGGATACTTGTGGGTTAGTTTGATAAAAGGGGGTTTTAGGTGGAAAAACCAACGGCAACGAACAAAGAGATAGTTAGTTATAGGCCCTGTAAAAAATGTAAAATGGGAATTGTAAAATATCGTTCTTTAATAATTATCGCATTTTAAAGAACACAGCTGAATTCAAAAATCGTTTATCAGCTTCTGAAAAATCCGTGTGGCTGCGTGCACCTGGAAAAAATCTTTCGGACACACTAGTTGGCAATCGAGGATGGAAAAAACCAGAGGTAGGTTGGAGGGGGGGGTAGGAATAGAGATGTCATAGTTATTATATCCGAATCACTTATATTTTCTTTTCTATGTTCTATTCGTTTCGTTTTTATACAGATTTATAAAAACGAAACGATACTTCGTGATATTTTTTGAAGTTGAAAATCTTTTTGTTTTTTTATTATTATTTTTTTTTTGTATTTCTTTTTACGAGAAAAGTATAGGGGACGGGGAGGATTTTTTTTTTTTTTTTAAAAGGAAAGGGACTCTTGGTTAATGGGAAAATATGTTGCCGCAAAAATTCCAAAAATATAAAATCTCGCCAGCCAAAAAAGTAGGGCCAACATATATATGTATACAGAGCTTCCGGGTTAACGCATTCCGCGTTAGATGCCGCGATAGATCCGATTTGTAAAAAATGGGGGAATGCGAAGAAGGAAAAGAACGCGAGTATTATATGGAAAGGATATGTATTTGTATGTATTATATACGTATATATATATATATGTGTGTGTGTGTGTGCATGTGTTTATATATATATACGTTTCATTGTAAATGTATGCGAGAGTGTATGCATGTAACTAAATGCATATATGTGACTATATTCGTGTATGTAACTCTGTTTGTATGTGTATGTGTGTATATGTGTATGTGTGGAAATATGAAAAGGGATTTAGTTTTTTTAGGACGAGCTTGTTTAGGACAGGCACGAAAAGTCGAAAAAATTGTGCGCGTTCAAAACTTTAGTTCGCGCAACAAAAATGAGAGATAGAAAATGAAAGAAAGAAAGAAAGAGAGAGACAGAGAGAGACAGAGAGAGAGAAATAGAGAAAGATAGACAGATATATAAAAATATATATACATAAAAAGAGAGAGAGAGAGATAGAAAATAAAAAGGAAAAACAAGAAAAACAAAAAATAAAACGAGAGAGAGAGAGAGAGAGAGTTAAAAAAGAAAAACAAGATTAACGGAGAGGAGAGAGGAGTTGATGTATACGTATAAAGAAGATCAACAAAAAAAAAAAGTAGAAAAAAAAATATATACGACAGGGCGCCAAGTCCTCTTTCCCTCCTACGTCCCTTCTTTTTTCTTTTTCTTTTTTTGCTTTTTCTTTTTTTACTCGATACGATTGACTCGATGAATAGAAATGGGTGCATGTCTCTCTCTGCATTTGGATATATATATTTTTTTGGTTTTGCTTTCTCACCTGTACTTTTATTTTATTTATCATAACTTTATTTTTTTCTTTTTTCTTTTTTTTTCTTTTTAAGTACTTTTTACACATTACTTTTTTACTTTTTTTTTTGAAACTGGATACTTTTTAGTTTTCGATTATTACGAATTATTGTCGAACTTAAATGGAATAAAAAAAGAGTGGCGTGACGTATAAATAATAAGCCTAGCATTGTACGTAAGTGATATCTATAGATAGAAATATATACAGGGTGCGGTTGCGGATCGTGGTGCAGTCGGTATAAGAATATAATTCTTTTTTTTTTTTTGTTTGGTGACATATTTATATGACGAGTTATATTAATTTTTTCGAAGCATTATGAAAGTTGATTTGTATATGAATTTATATACATATGAAAATGTCGTCAATATAATTTATTTGTATTATACACGTATATCTTTAGATGCGCGTATGTTAAAAGATAGAAATACATGATCGTATTTTAGAATATAAAACGATTTTAGTTTTTGTCTATTTTTCAAAAACAATTTTCCATTATGAATGCTAGATTATTAATTATTTGTATTTTCACCAACGAGATACTATTTATAAATTTATGAATAATTTCTTCGCGTTTCATAAAATTCAAATGAAATTTTTATCCATTTAATCAAGCGATTGTTATTATTATTATTATTATTATTATTATTATTAATTTGTACGTTTATCGATAACACTAACGACCACTTCCGTATCCTGTATACGATATGTAAATAGACAGAAAAACATGGATAAAATATATATATATATGTATATACGACATAGAATGTAACAATAGAAAAATAAATAATCGTTTTCAATTCGGGATTAATAATAATAATATAATGAATAATAATGATCATATATAGAGAAGTAGAAATAGAAAATAGAAATAGAAGAAGTAGAAGAAGAATTGTTTGGTGGGGGTTTTTTTGGGGGGGGGGTTTCTTTTAAAGAATTCATCGAGAATATGACGGAGAAGATAATTATTAAAAGGAATAGTAAATGATTGAGGAAATTATGGGCGATTATGGTGGTTATGGTGGTGGTGGTGGTGTGGTGGGGGTTGGGTAGGGAGGTTTCGAAGATAGACGATAGCGTTTAATCTGAAATCGAAAGTATTACATTCATTAATTTTCAATCCGATAATTAGATATATACACGATTTAATCGCGAAATAATGATTTTCTTCGTTATTAGGAAAGAACGTGTCGTGGCAAGCAGCACTGGAATCATTCTGATCATTTATTTCAATAATTCGCGCGAGTGACTTTTGGCGGGCTTTTATATTTTTTGGCTCTTGCTCGGCATCGCCTTTAAGCAAGAGATTATTATAATGTTTCTATCTATTATTTTCATATATCAACGAGGCGTGTCGCGTTAAAATTAAACGCGGTCTTCGTTAACAAATATCAATATCAACTTAACAAAATTATTAATAATATACGTATTTATTTTCGTAACAATAATTACAAACATTATTATAAGTAAATCCGCGCGATACGTTTACAATTTAGTAAAGTGAAAGAACACAAGAGTAAGAAGAAAAAAAAAATAAATAAAAAACACAAATTATTATATGTTACTTGTTACCACGTTGGAAACATTAACGCGACGTATCTCTTTAACGAGAGCGCATCGTCGATAGATGAAACGAGAAACTAGTATAAAAATTAAAATATATAATTATACATGTATATATAAATATATATATATAATAATAATAATATATATATATATATATGTATGTATATATATATGCATAAAAAAAAAAAGAAAGAAAAGAAAAAAAGAAACATGAAACCCGTATTATTTTGATTATATACGAGTGAGAGAGAGAAGAGACGATATCAGTCAGTGTCAGTGATACATACCGTCCTCGTGAGTTCTGACCGAGATAGGATAACTCGGGGGCCCATCACCTACGCTCGTTCCCGCCAATACCCAGATCCGATATTCTGTCCACTTTTTGAGCTCGTCCAAGACGAATCGGGTCTGATTCAGTTTGATAACCTTCGCCTCGGAATCGGAGCGTCCGCTCTCGACGACTTGTAGTTTGTAGTAAGCGATCCTCCCATTGGACCGTTCGGCAGGTGGTGGTTCCCATGTGACCAATATGGAGGTCGGGCTGATCGCTTGGCCGGTTACATTGCGAGGCGGAGCCCCGGGGACTATATAAAACTCGATTATAGGGATGGGAAAGAAACTCAAAATTGGATTTGTCGTTACGACGATTCACGACCGATCGCTAAGTATCCAACGAATTTCGTCTTTCGATAAGAGACGTCGGGATCGACGATGGTCTTCTTCTTTTCTTTTTTTCTCTTTTTTTTTTTTTTTTTTCAAGCAGAAGGAAGGAAGAAAGAGAGAGGGAGAGAGAGAGAAGGTAATAAAAAATAAAACAGCCTTCCGTCCCGTATTTAATGAAATCCCGGGGGAAGGGAAAGAGAGCGCAGGAGGAGAGACCATCGATGACCTTGACGAGATTCTAATCGAATTAGAAAATCGGCATGCGTTGGATCGTAATCGTCGCACGAAAAAAGGGGGAAACTCTCGTTAAACGAAAACGATGATGATTGGTTATATCTTGTTAACTTTCGTAAAAGGGGTTCTTTTCTTTTTTTTTCTTTTTTTTTCTTTTTTTTTGTCTTTTTTTGAACGGATAAAAAGTGGCTCAAGGAGTGAGATAGTAGAAAATAAACGAAAAGAAGAAAGTATAACATGTCATTAAAATCGATCCTTGAACAGTCGAAAAGAAGATTACGTGATTAGAGTACGTGGTTCTCTCAATTTTCGACAATAAATGTTGTCGAAGGTTTATTAGAGGGTTAACGTCGTTAATTTCTGACGCAAAGGTATAGATTTTGCTTGATAAAGGATAATTGGCGCTGAATCAACGACGTTATCCTTTTTATTTTGTTTTTTCCATTTTTTTTTCCTTTTGTTTTTTTTTTTTTTTTTTTTTGCTTTTTTCTTATTTATATATATATATATGTATATATTATATATTACGATATGTATATTGTAATATAGTATATTATATATACATATATATGTATATATAATTCATAATTATTTAACGAGGGACAGAAAGTACGAACAAATGAAAATAACGGACGTAAATTATATGTTATCGAGAATGAAAAGAGGTGCCCAAAATGCACACATATATTCGATGCAGTGCTTAGTGCAATTTATATGTAATGATATGTACGTATATATATATAGATATATATAAAGTGGCATCCAAAAACGGCTTTCTTAATTTGCAACGCATGCAGTCATTCTCACTCTCCCACGCTTCATCACGTTTCCAACGATTACTATTCTCCCTCTCCATATTTTATTTTATATTAGATTTGATAATACGTGTAATATACATACGTATATTTCCCGTATTAAATTTTTTTTCTTTTTTTTTTTCTTTTTAATTTTTTTTCCTTTTTATCCTCGTATATATAAATGTTTTCTAATATCTCAAAAAAAAAAAAGAATCCTATTTCTATCTCTTATTGTTCACATTCTTGCATTATTTAATTAGAGAATTTTGTTTCTTTTTTTTTTTTAATAATTTTCTTTCACTAGACTAACTATCATTGTACTCAATTATATTGCTGTTGGATATTTTCTTCTTTTTTTTTATGTTATCTATTTTTTCTTTGTCTAATTACTCACAACTCTAACCGTACGATGATTACTTTTAATTACTTTTTTTTTTCCTTTCTTTTCTTTTTTTTTCTTTTTACAACGATTATACTGTATTGGAATAGTAAGAAAAAGGTGTTTGTTTGTGCATCAATAGAGATAATATAATAGCTTACGCTACTTTTGCGGGAGCGTCTAGCGCTACTGCACCTCCTACCTGCTGTGCCAAAACGATTTTTTTCAACGATCGTGCAAGGGTGAAACGCATTTCGTGAAAAAAAAAAAACATATAAAAGGTGACAGTCACGATATGCATCCACCCTAAACGACCGAATTTCAAATCGACATGCAACTGGCACTCCTCGCTGCGTGAACTCACTCATTTCTCGATTCGGCTCTCATTTTTCTGCTTACCGTACTGTTTCGTGCGAACTGGACAAGGTATCGTCGTGGCACCCTCCCCTCGTTGACTTCTAGCCGCCAACCAGATGTAATAAAGCGTGTTAGGGTAGAGACCGGTCAAGGTATAGTTCTCGGTCACTGGTATTCTCCGATGATGTTTTTCCTTTCGAGGAAAAACAAAGGAAAAAAACATGAAATTAATTTTACGACTCGTGGTTGATCGTATGAAGGGGTGAGGATTTAGCATGGATGTGACCCGTATATGGGTCCTTAATAACGGAAAGGGTTTTAAAGAATATCTTGACCTAATCGTAATAAAAGAAGTAATTCGTATTGTTTGAAATATTCGGTATTTCGAAAAGTTCATTTTTCGTTATAGATAAAATAACTTAAAATAAAGTAACTTGCAATTAAATTAAAAGTTAGATATTTGTTTGTTTGTTTGTACCTTAGCATAAGTATCGTTCCAATAAAGCTCATAGCTGAGAATATTCTCGCTACTATGAGCAGGTTTGCTCCAATGGAGCGTCACCTTGGTCTCCCCAACGTCAGCAACCGTCAGCATCTCCGGTTGACTTGGTACCCCTTGTTGAGTTTTAATTTGAATAGGTGCACTTAAAGGGCCAGGTCCAACACTGGTAAGGGCTTGAACTCGAATGGTGTAAATGGTGTGAGGTGTTAGATCGGATAGGGTTGTTAACTGACTGTTGTCGACCATTTGATGTTGCCATGATGCCATTGGTTGATTCGGATCCATCGTGTAGTAAACTTTGTAACCCTAAACGAAATTGTATGCATCGTTAATTATCTTTATTAAAACATTGTTATTATTTTGTTTTGTTTCGTTTAAACGTGAAGGTAATTGTAACATATAGTTAAATTATAAATTCCATTTTTTATTTATATTATTTCAATTACTTTCAGTTCGAAATCGAACGCTTCATACTTAACGATTTAATAATTTGACTAATTGTGATATTATTATATAAATTTAACGATAAAATCAAATTTTGTTTCATAGTTTGATTTATGTAAGTTGACTGTCGTAATTATTGGTACAAATATTGTAAATTTTGTTTAAAAATTAAAAACCAAATACCGTCACTTGACCGTTAGGAGTTTCTGGTTCGTCCCATTGTATGACCATCGTGCTGGAACTTAAAGGTCGGACCTGAACCTTTCTTGGCGCAGTACCCGGTTCTAGAATAGACAAAACTCAATTGAATCATTTCTCGAAAGATTATTCTATTTCAATTGAAACGTAATCAATCGATTGGTTGGTTAGTCACGCGAGAAAATGATATCAGAAAACAATAGAGCCCTAGATACCAAATTATACATGACTAAACAAGAACGAGTGATTAAACAACAAGACTAAAGAACAAATAGAAAAAAAAAAAAATAATCTACCCTTTGATCATAATGAAATAAACACACAGAGAGACACGCACAGATACCAAATGAAAGGACACCCATGTGACGACGAAAAACCATGATCGACGTAGAAAAATAAGAAATGATTATTCAAATTAACTACCCAACAAAATAAAAAGGATAAAAGGAAGAAACACATATGTGCGTATTCTACGATTTACATTTACATTAATCAATTAATAATAAAGGTACACGTGTGAATAAGAGTGAACAGAGATGATTGAAAATGAAATAATTTTGTTGACAGAGAAATAGATGAAAATATAAAACAAGTATAATACAAAATCAAATAAATTAAGAAATGTTACTACGTCACTCTTAGAAGGATAATCTCACTTACTGGCACCTCCATTTGTCGATTCCGCTATTGGGGGGAGAGAAGAAGAAACGTCAAAAGATTATTATCGATTATTCTCAAAGTATGTCAAGTGATATGGTGCATCGGTGGAAATACGAAAAAAATTATTTAAAAATTTGACGGTTTGAAGAGAAAAAAAATAAAAGAAAAAACAAAAAGATTATAAATAAAAGAATAAGACACCAACAACAATTACAACAGCAAGGTACAACAAGAAAATATGAAGAAGAAGAAGAAAAACAACAACAACGTACGTAATACATGAAAAGTTAAAGAATTTTCTTTTCGTTTTTCCACACGGATAAAGGGGGGTGTGAAGTGTGCTACTATACGGTTTTTTTTGGGGGGATAGGTGCAATTTCGCGTGCCGTCTCTCCGCAGATTCTTTTTTTAATCCTCTTTCTCCCTTTCTCTCTCATTCTCTCTCTCTCTCTCTTTCTCTCTTTCTCTCTCTGTATTTTATTTTATTTTTTTTTGTCCTTTCCCCTTCTCGTTCGAGGACACCTTTCAAAAATCAGTGATGAAAAGGTGTCGATACGATGAGAAGGGGTTGGGCTTCGTAATTTGTAGCGGTGATTATAAATGACGATGATAATCATTATGACGATGATGATGATGATGATGACAATTATTATGATTGTTATGATGATTATGATGATGACGATGATAATGTTGATGATGATGATGATGATGATGATGATGAATGATAGTATAGGGACAAAAAAATCTTCAACGGGACGAGACGTTGAAGCGCGACGCGCCGAAACGGTCCAACAAAAACACACACGCACGCACGCACACACCCACATTAATTCAAAGTGCTATAGAGAGAAGGGAGAGCAGGTGTAGTTGGTGATGGTGGTGGTAGTGATAGTGATTATAGTGATAGTGGTGGTAGTAGTGGTGGTGGTGGTGGTGGTCGGTTATAAAAAGGTGGAAAAAAATGTACTTGTCACTTACATGAACCAAATCGTGCGTCCACGGCGGGACAGCATGTAAAAAAAGGTAGAATTTCCCTCAAAAAATTTGTCAAAATTCTTTTTTTTTTCTCTTTCTCTCTCTCTCTCTCTCTCTTTCTCTTTCTCTCTCTCTCTCTCTCTCGTTCTCGCTCGCTCGCGCGACGACACAAAAAAGTTTCACTACGTTCTACGTGCAAAAAATCTGTAAAACCCTTCTTTTTTTTCCCCCCTTTTTTTTTTGTTAATTCATTTTTTTTTTCTTTTTTCAATCAGACTACCCTTATCCGTACCGAGATTAGTATGTCCCCTCGCAAGTAATCGTGTTGTTTCATTCGCGCGAGAGACGATCGGGAAGTGTTCTTTTAAGTTCTTTTTTTCTGTTTCCTTTTTTTTTTTTTATTTAATATCTTTTTGTATAGTCGAACGTGCAATTTATGTAAGTGTATGTTAAATATATATACATATATGTATATATATATAGTATGTATATATATGTATTGTATTTATGTATGAATGTATGACTTGTAATATTTACACGCATTTATGATTTTCTTTTTTATTATTTTTATATTCAGATAGATATATGAGTGTATATATGAGTGTATATATTTATGTATTTATATGTATATATATTTAATTATAAATGAGTTTTGCTCTCTCGTGAAAGTGCGAAAATGAAAATGTGAATTATTAAAGCCTTGTTTTAGCTGTAGTCACTCGTATAATTATTTTGTATCTACTATGCAAGGACGAGATTTCGGTTCTGATATAATTTTGTGATTTTTTTAAAAAAAAAGGAAAAAAAAAACTAAAGAAAAGGCAGACAAAACGAGTGAGTTTGAATTCTCGTCCTTATTTCAAATTCTCGTTTCTAACGCAACACATTTATATATATATTATATTTAATTATATAATTATTTTTGAACAAATTGATTTTCCAATCATCCTATTCGTTCTTAAAAACGCATAAACAGAAACAAGAATATGAATCTGAAAGGAATAAAGAATTTTATTTAAAGCTGCTGCACAAACGTTAGGTAAAGGCTTTTTTGTTTTTCTCTATGCAATATGCAATATTATGCAATGAAAAAGAAAACGAATAAAAGAGAGAGAACGACGATAAATATAATTATATGTACTTCAAAATACATATATATATAGGAAAAATAAAAAAAAAAAAAATAAAAAATGTATAAAATAAGATTGATGATAATCGTTATGTTTTACTGACTTGTTTCACCAGTGGTGACTGTCACCGGGGCACTTGGGGGACCACGGCCGATGTGGTTCACGGCTATCACATAAAGCTCGTACTCCGTGTAGGGACTAAGACTTCTGACGTGGTAATACATCGTTGTGATACCGGAAATCTCGGTGAACGGCTGATTAGCCTGTTTAGGTTTGTGTTGGATTACATAGTATTGCAACTCGTCTGGTCCCTTGTACGACCAGCTTAACTTTACTGAGGTTGCAGTGATGTCGGACACTTGAATGTTTTCCGGTGGACTAGGAAGTGCTGAAGAAACAATTATTCAGATTATAACATTATTAATATTTTTGTATAATACCTGATAATACAAATATAAGAAACATTTTCTATATCAGCGTTTATCAACCTACCAGAGACAAAAAGTGTCTTATATTAAAGCAATCAAAATAATTTATTCTTATAAAATTGTCAGAAAGTGTTCAGTAAAACATAGATTTCAATTAAATCACAATTTATCGAGTTTCTTGGTTAAAGAAGATTGAAAATCGCTGATTTATGTATATTCATAAGAGCTTGCTTCTTCAATTTTCATCCCCATCTCTCTCTCTCTCTCTATCTCTTGAAAATGAGAGATGCGAATAAAAGGAAGATTTCATCATCAGCATATACGATGGACCGATAGTAACAGAAGCGTAAGCCGATCAATTAGTTATTAGGATTATACGTTAGTGTTGGTGGAAGGTAGGACGCGTTGCTTTCATGATGGATGGGATTTATATTAGACGATCCATAATAAGTATGAATGAGGAATAGAAGGGGATGAGGTTTGGAGGGTGAGGTTACTCGATCGAAGGTAAGGTTAAGTCTTTGGAGCGACGTTAAGCGTTAGAATACACACACACACATGCATATAGTAATCAGTATGTTAATTTCCTTCTATACGCACATTGAACTTTCACCATAGACGTGGCATGTATGACACCGATATTGCTCGAAGCTGTACAAGTATAATTAGCCGATTCCTGAATGTCGGTTAGGTAAAGAACGTTCTTGCCAACTGGAAGATTGTCGTCAGGAGTTATGTCAGTGGCTGGATCCTTTCGCCATTGTACCACGGGCATCGGTGCACCCACAGCAACGCAGGTCAGATTCAGGGAAGCTCCTAGCGTGACATCGCTCACGGGTGGTGGTGGTATCGAGAAGCTCGGGGCAACTCGACGAACTAAAAGCAGAATACATTTTTAATGGTCGTCGTCACAACTCTTCTATTTCTCTCTTCATCCATCTGGGGGAGGGGGAGTGGGAATGGAAGCAAGGGGCAGGACGGGGCGGGATAGTATCGTTTGTACTGTTCTACCATGCTTCCGTAGTTTCATTTTCCTTTTTTTTTTTTTTTTACTCTTTTTCGTATCCAACGTATTTTTCCAACCATTCGAACCGTTGAATCTTTTATCAACGCAGCAGGAAGAATCTCGATACTGGCAGAAAAAAAAACGGCTAAAAAATTTATGGTATCGCAGTAGTAATGGTCGTTTCGAATCGAAAAAAAAAATTTGACCAGTGTTTAACTTCTCATCGATTATTTCTCTGACATACGTTTTTAATCATCGTCTACCAACAATTTTCATTACGTTTACTACGTTAATGCTAATTATCGATCGGAGGGAAAATGATTTCGTTATAGTACAACATTGGTTTATTTCGTGCGACTTCCTAATCGTATCTAATGGATTCGTTAAAGAGACGGAAATCTCGTTTGTTTGCGAGCCTTGGAAAAGCGCATTGAATTCGATTGATACGAGCGTGAATTTCGTAATGTCTCGTTGCAATATGTATTCCCGACGTATATAATCAAACGTATATATATATATATATATGTACGTACGTGTATTTACATATACATGCACGCAGTATAAATCCTTTCCAATATGTATGTAAAATACACATACACGCGTATAAATAAATGAATAAATAAATAAATAAATAAATGCACATACCTTTAACATAGAGCATAGTCGATTTGGAATATTCCGTACCAATAGAGTTGTTCGCAACGCATTCGTATTTTGCCTGATCGTAGCTGATGGAGTTGGCAATTTGCAATTTTCCTGAAACAAACGAAAAAAAAAAAGAAAAATATCAAAAATAATCCATTACGTACAATTACATTTCCTATTATAATACGTACAATTTTAGTCACATTAAAACGAACCTAATATATTTATGAGAAATATTCGATAGTAAAAAAAGAAATGAAAAAAAAAAAGAAAAAACAAAAATCGTTCGAACGAACGACGAAACGAGAGTTAGGGTTATAAGTTAACGAACGTCTGTATTCTGCTTGACTTATGAACCTTTTACTTTGTTTTTCGTAGCTTAATAGAGTTCCTACCGTGCTGAGAAGAGGCGTGGAGGTGTTTTCCCCATGGTTTGTTGTGAAAGTGCGAGTGAGTGAGAGAGAAAAGGAACGAGGAGGGAGAGGGATTGGGGGGGGAAAGGAGAGAGGGAGAATGGGACTAGCAAACATTACCCTCTATACCCTCATCACCCTCGGCCAGTTCGTGCAAGGTTTCGACGATGCATCAACCCCTTAGCACGATACCGCAATGATGAACTGGCTGTTGCGAGGCGTGTGATTATCTTCGCCCGACGTCACTCCTCCGGTATAATTTAACTCCCAACGAAAGTTCGCAAGCTATACACACCTGCCACCACCCTATTACCACCCTACCACCACCGTACCACCACCTCGTTTCTACTCTCTTTTCCTCTTCCTATCTCTTTCCTTTCTCGCGAGTCAGACTACGAGGAGGAGAAGGAAAAGAAAGAGGAGAAGGAAGAGGGGGAGGAGTGGGGGGAGGGATAGATTCGCTTGAGTAAACAATGCGCCAAGCAATTCTCCCGAGAATCTTTGCAATTCTTAATTGCGCGACGTCTCGTTCATCATTGAGAATACTAATCGAAAATCTTAAGGGAGTATTCTCGAGAAATTTCTCTTATCGATCTCAAAGGAATAAGACAGAGAGAGAGAGAGAGAAAGAGGGGATGAGATAAACCACGATGGAAAAGAGAGTGAGAGAGAGAGAGAGAGAGAAGAGAGGAGATATCAAAAAGGCAAAAGCTGGTCTTAACGAGGCCTTCTCTTTCTTCGAGAAACGAAGTTTGTGAAGTGAACTCGAAAAGGGTTGTTCTCTCTCCCCCTTCCCCCTGTCCCCTGCCCGCTTCCCCCCTTTTTCCTTCTTTTTCTCTAGATTATATCGTATGCAAAGACACAGTTAGAGAAAGAGAGGGAGAGAGAGAGAGAGAGAAAAACATGCTCGACAAGAACGTAGATACGTTTGCTAATGGAAGGTCTGCTTTTGGTAGCACAATCAACGGTGGAATCGAACCTGCAATCAACGTTAGTCAGATAGTACTCCTGCCATTACCTATTCAACCTGCTTAATTTCAACCTGCAAGAATAGTGGACCACCTACTTTAGCATCGACAATTTCGATAGTTTCTAACCGGGGAATAATGGGTCATAGGACTTTTTTTTTTCTTCCCTATATGGTCTTTTTTTTCCTTTTTTTTTTTCTCATTTTTATTCTTCTTCTTTAGCTCGAGGAAGTTTTTATGAAAGAGAGAGAGAGGAAAGAAGGAGGGGTAGTCGTGTTGAAGGGTCGCAAAGGGTAGAAAACACTCCATCACACGAAGTAAGAAGGTTGGTAGGTACTGGTCTGATATCTTGTACGATCGGAATACGTAATCGTGCCTCATCTACAATTTCTAGTAAACCGAGCAGGAAAGAGAACGCGTGGTCATAACGTTAGAGATCTTTCTTCGAGTCACGTGCCCATTGTTAGCACTACACACCCAACGGAAAAGTTATATGGTTTTATTTTTTCTTCTTTTTTTTTCTTTCCCTTTTTTCCTTTTTCCTTTAAAGAACCGTTCGAATAAGCCGGAAGCAGTTATTATTTTATTTTCTTTTATTTTTCAATTTTCTTTTTTTTTTCCCCTTCGAATGGGATACACCCCCCCCATGCATGTTATAATAGTTAGCTTTGATGAAATGTATAAGATATATATATATATATTGAATGTAATTGACCATGTAAGAAATTTTGATTCGTACTACTTAAAGTCTGTCTGATTTTCTGACAAAGAACTTTGATTCGTACTACTTAAAGTTGTCGATAACTATGAGAACATTACTCAACACATTATTATGAAAAGATTTTTATAAAAGATTGTTACGTTACATGTTTCGAATATTGAAACTTCTCTACACTGATATACTAATTTATAGTTAAGTTAGGTATCTAGGTATCTATATGTGTACTTGTACATCATGAAATAGATTGATCAAAGATATATATATATATATATGTATTTAAAGGTTAACGTAAAGTTACAAGTAAACTACTCTCGATGACGAACGATTAACTTGGAGAAGGTAATATGAGTTTTAGTCGAGGAGGAAGAAGTTCTCTCTCTCTCTCTCTCTCTCTCTCTCTCTCACTCTTATTCTTGTCTTGTTATGAATTGTACATGATCGACGCACGCGAACATTTTCACGAAAATCGTGTTTAGAAACGTACTGACAGTTTCTAATGCAGTATATATGTATACGAGTATACCAACGTTATAGAAAAGATGAAACTCTGACGTTACCTCGCGTAACAAAATACGTTAAAACGTTTCAAAATAAATAAAACAACAAATAAAAAAAAAGAAGAAGAAGAAGAAGAAACAGCAAAAAACAAAAAACGTAAAAAAAGCAATAATAGCAAAAAAATATCTCGCAAGAGGAAAAATATTTTTGTACTATTCTTTTCATAGGAGAGAGAGAACAAAAAATTATCATATTTTTGTATCTTCTATTATAGTAGGGGTAAGAGAGATTGTTGTTGAAATAACTTAAATCACGAAATCCGATTGTAAGAGAGGGAAGAAAGAGTCTGATGGGTTAGTATATGCATACACACACACATATATATATTATATATCTACTTGTTCTCTTTCTAGGCTCTGCTCAAACACAGTCTCGACGAGTAGACAGGTAGAAGTATACTTTACGATCGAATGCCTTCAGTGTAAACATATTCGTTATTTGAATTCTATCGAGATCGAATTCTCACTTCGTAGTATAGAACATGCTATTACCACCATCACCACCACCGTCACCATTACTACTACTACTACTATTACTACTACTATTACTAAACGCAGCAGACACAAATTTACTCTCCGCACTTTTTTTCCTGAGCCCTCAGCGAGAGAGTAACTACCACCAGCCCCTCATTATCGGCAAAGCCTGCCTCACTTATTTTTCCTCTCGCAAGATACCACGGGGGTGAGTAGTTACGAGGTTGGATGCCATATTCGTGAAAAACGTTTCCTACAACGATGTTACATTTGTGTAGACTATCGTCGTAGACATCCGTGGAAACGCGTCGTGACTATATTTCGCATTTGCCCTACTCTTTTCCACCCATCCACCCCAATCCCCTCCTCCCCCTCTTCCTTCTCTTCTTCTTCTTCTTCTTCTGGCAATATTAAATATAAGGAAAGATATTTCAATATTGATTCACAAATACGATGTAGGTGGAAAACGTGCACGGAGTAAAGGTGTATATGAGAAAGAGAGTGTATATGTGTATGTGTCTGCGAGAGAGAGAGAGAGAGAGGGAGAGAGATGGTTCTCCTGTCGTCTCAACTTCCTCTTTCTCTTTCCTGTTTCTCTCTTACTCTCTCTCTCTCTCTTCTCGTTCCTATTTTTTTTCCTTTGCTACGTACCACGACATCCCATAAATATGTATACATATTTATGCCTAGCACATGCCCCCCCATAACCCGTCTCCTTTGGCACGCTTCGAAGAAAACGCCTTCGTCTTTCATTCCCCTTTACACTCCCCTAACTTCGAATGATCTCACTTAGACGAATTTTTCTTCGAGAAAGATTTTCTTTCTTTTCCTTTTCTTTTCATTTTTTTGTTCTTCCCCTTATACGACCATTCAATCACAATATTCATATTTTTTTTCGCTTTTTTTTTTTCTTTCCTTCACGACAGACATAGTACATGTAATTCAATTCAAATGTCATTGTCATTCCTGATTGTTTCTTTCTTTTTTTTCTTTTTTTTTTTTTAGAGCATCGCGTATAGACTAGAAAAAGTCTCTTAACTGTTGAAATATTCTCAGTCTTTCGAGTAAGTAAATTTTCAATAATTCTTGCATAATATTCTAAAAAGAATGAATCTTAATTATCCTACGTAGTGAATTCCGATCGTGGTTTCAATGAATAAATCAATACTTAAATTACAATTATGATAAAACTCTTGGAATATTTGTCAAACTTCTGAAAACGCACAGTTTAAATTCACACATAGATAATGACGATTAATTCTTGATTTCATTTTCGCCAAAGATTCTCGACAATAGTACGGAAGGAAGAAAGGAAGGAAGAAGAGAAGGGGATGGGAGAAAAGAGAAAGAGAAATAGAGAGAGAGAGAGAGAGAGAGAGAGAAATAGAGGTGGGCGGAGTTTTTAGGGGTTGATTGGAAAGGGAAGATGTACGATCGCGTTCTACTTCGACTAATCAAAGAGCCGAACGTGAGCCGCATTAACGTCAAAAGCGGAATACTCCCCTGCGTTTAGCAGGATGGCACCACCGGATACAAGGGTGCGGGTAAACGGAAGATCATGCGGGCACAGGAATGTCTTTGGTAAAATGCTTTAAGCGTTCACTCGAGCGAGAACGTCGTTCGTCTTCCAGTACGTCTCGTGCTTTACCTTTGCTGCAATCGTACAAAATACCTCAGCAGCAGTAGCAGCAGCAGCAGTAGTTGCAAGCTACGAATGCGTTCACTAACAACCTGCTTTCTAATACTCCTCTCCCTTTTCCTCACCCCTCTTAACTACTACAACTACCACCCCATAACGTAGAAACCTGACGTTTGTAAACCAACTCGGCTGGGTTCTCTTCTTTTCCTTTCATTACCCACTTTGTCAAAAGGTAATTCGAGTTGAAGGCAAGTTTCTTTTAAAATTGGAAACTTAGCAAATGGAACACCAAAATATGATCGGATGAATGATATTATATTGTGTATATGTGTGTGTATACTTATAGGTTTATCGATCTGTTAAAAGGAACCAATATTGATATGATCCCGATTTTATGCGTTATGTAATTCAATGATATACAGGCTAGGAATAATATTTTTTCTTTCGTAGCAGAATTTTGTGAATTCTACATTTCGAAGATTTTCCTCAGATTTATTGTAATCGTGAAAGATATACGGTTTATAAAAATTACTCCTCGTTCACCGGGATTGTATATTATTCGTTTTAAAACATTCTGTGTATTAAAATAAGTTAAGAAATCGATCAGAAAATAATATATAATAATAATAATTATTATTATTATTAAAATAAGGAATAACTTAGGAATAACTGAAGTAAATGTATATCTGCTATTACAATTGGCAAAATGTCATGATTCGTAAAGAACTTCAAAGCGAGAAAATCGAAGAAGAAAAAGAAGAACAATTCTCTTTTGGATAGACGATGATTGCATAAGAAACCCAGTACTCTCAAGGATTGTGGCTAAAAAGAGGAGAATAACGGGACAAAGGTTCGTTTAAGGTAACGAACACCAATCTTATGTATTCGTTTCGAGCTATAGTACTTTTCTTTCCACTTTTATATTCGTCAAATGGGAGAAAGAATGGAGCAAAGTCTCGAAGGTATGTAAGTACATAAGTATATATATATATACATATATACATATGTATATCAGCTAACATTTCGTGTTTCTTCGTCCTTTTTTCGTCTGGTTTCTGGGAAGAAAAAGAAAAGAAAAAAAGAAGGAATAGGTGGGTGGTTTTTGCAGAAGGTGGTTGGTCGAGGGTGAGGTAACTCACTCAAGTTCCGTTCGTATAGGCGGCGTTATAAGTCAAGTTCCCTATGGGAAAGGGTGGTCTAATGGTCCTAAGGGAGCTTCTCGAAGGGTTCGTTGCTTCGCTTGGTTTAGCAATGGGAAGGGGAAAAGGGAAAGGGAGCGAGGGAGTTTAACTCGAAGGTGGAAAAGACGGTCCGTGCGAAGTTGGTTGGTTGGTCTAGCAAGAGGTCCCTACTGAGAGTTTTGAAACGTGCTAGAAAGGTTCACCTTGTTTCGCGATGATGTTTCTGCTAGGAAAGTGGAAGAAAGATGGAGAGAAATGGAGTAAAGGGTGAGAAGGGAGGGGGGGGAGTTAAAAGAGCCGAAGAACGGTGGGAATTTCAGCACAGGTGTTAAGCCTTGCCTGTTGTACCCATATAACTCTCGAGGTTTGTTTCGAACTTAGAATCATCCCTTTTCTTCGCACCCCTTTTACCCTCTTTTCTCCTCCTTCTCTATTGTATCTCTCTTTTACACTTACTCTACTGTAGGCCAACGAGCTTTAATGGTTGAAATTTTACGAGTGTTGACGAAGAGTTAACTATTCTCTCTTTCTCTCGAGCTTCTATATCCATGCTGCTTTTATTCCTTTACTTCGTCCTTATTCCCTTTAGACGTAACCCTAAACTTCCCACGCTTAAACGGAGACTGTGAAATATAATTTAATGATTGGTTATATTAAGTTCCTATGCTTCTATACATGTCTCTTGTATTTTCTATCCTCCCATCCTTTTGAAAGAGACAATTTATACGATAAGAGAGATAGAGAGAGAGAGAAATAGAAAGAGAGAAAGAGAAAGAGGGAAAGTTGGTCGGATTAGTGAAAAAGAAATAAGAATATATTATCTACAACTATATCGAGACCTTTAATAAATGTTGCTAAAGATTAAATGAGACGTTAAACTGATTTAACTTACGCAAAAGTAGGAGAAATCTAATTAAACCGGGACAAACTTCTCCTTAGAAAGGAACAAACAAACAAAACTTTATTTCGAGATGCGTGCGATGTATTCTTTAACGAAATCGTTATTATTATTATTATGTTAATGTGTACCCAATTATATGCTCGAATTCATTTTATTTGTACCGAAAAGTTTTAACATCATAGATAATTATTTTGGTAATAATATCTTCATAATAAATTTTTGTTTACATGTCTGACTATATATATACTCGTGCTATTTAAAAATGTCTGATCATATTAAGACGAGTGGCCTTTTACTACTTAAAAATGTCTGACCACAATGAACGCCTGATTCGTACTACTTAGAAATGTCTGATAATATAAGGACGAGTGGCTTTATACTACTTAAAAATGTCTGACCACAATGAACGCCTGATTCGTACTACTTAGAAATGTCTGATCATATAAAGACGGTTTATATTTTACTACTTAAAAATATCTAATCATAATGAACGACTAAATTCGTACTACTTAGAAATGTCTGATCATATAAAGACGGTTTATATTTTACTACTTAAAAATATCTGATCATAATGAACGATTAAATTCGTACTACTTAGAAATGTCTGATCATATATGAGAATTTGCCTCGTACCACTTCAAACTATTACAATTTTTTCCTGATAAAAATTTGCGTCGTTGCTTACGTATCGAAAAATAAAAAGAATATCGAAAAGTATGAGCTTAAATGCGTCTTACGTTTTACACGTGATTTTCTAGGATTTATGAAAGCCTTCCTTTCGGCACGATGGACATCATCCTTCAGACGCACTACGTTTATGCTTCCAACCTTTTTCTTCTTCCCTACCTAGGTACATCCATTTTCCAGGGGTTAAACTTTATACCGTCAAGGTTGGCGTATGTATATACGCGCGTAAAGAGAAAGAGAGAGAGGGAGAGAGAGAGAGAGAGAAAAGGGCATAACGTTTTCTCATGATCTACTCTTTGCAGTACATTAAGCCATATATTTTATGGTATAAGAGAAGTGATGATACCGTATGGTGAAACAGGTAATGATATCGGCAGGAAGGAAAAGTGACTATGAGACATGGGAATAATATGCGAGTTAGTGACTGATGCGTGTTGTCTTTTGAACAGAGGTTGTCAACCATTTATTTTTATTCATTTCCAAATTATTCCATTATTATTATTATTATTATACTATTATTATTATTATTATAATATTTATTATTCAGTTTTACAATTTGACTGATTTTATACGGTTAGATTTAACAAAAAATACCATCGTTATCACCATGAATAACAACAACAACAACAACAACAACAACAATACCAATAATAACAATAAAAAGTATTATGGAAAAACAAGTGAACAATTTTTAAACATTTATCTATCTCGTAATAACAAAAGAGACGCTGCATCGGGTAACGTCCTAATTGCAAGTTGCAACACATAGCAATGGTTGGAAAGGGGGGGAGGGAGGATGGGTGGTTGGTTTACTGGGATGCATCCTTCCTACCACGTTCTAATGTATACTTTTCACGTCGCGGTAAAACTGCGAGCTTCGTGTGCCGTAAAGATAGTCGAGCGAATAACGGCAGCGCATGCCGGGTATTACGCGACGTACCTCGCTCGATAATGATACCGCACCCGACGATAAAAACAAAGTGAAACCCTTATTCTCTATCTCTCTTTCTCTCTCTTACTATGCCCACGATGACGCGTTTTTCGCTGCGTTGCTCGTGCGAAAAACGAGGCCGTTTTTACCCAAGATAACTACTTCCTTTTCTTTTTTCTTTTTTCATTTTCTTTTTCTTTTTTCCTTTTTTCTTTCTCCCCCCCCCCATTTAAATCGAGAGATCGAGAATTTACTCCTTCTTTTTCTTTTTTATCATTTTGTTCTTTACGAAATCATATGTTCCCTTTTAAAAGACCGGAATTATTGACCCGTTTTGATATATGCCCACATTTGACGGATACCTTTTATTTATTTATTTATTTATTTATTATTATTATTATTATTAGATTCAATGGTAATTATTTGGTCGAACAAATATTAATTTTTCTTTTATTTTTAACTTCAATAATGGTATTCTAAAGGCAATGTAATTTTATCGAATAAAGTATCTAATTAAATGATAATAAATCCGTGTTTATCTATTCGATTCAGCATTTATTCCATATCCCGATATATTTAATAAAGCAAATGCCATAAACAATAAGCAAAGTTTAATATATTTATTCGAGTACCTATATTTACTTTTACGATAGTAAACATGCAAGAGGTTGGTTGCTGCTTACAAATAAATATTACTCGAATAATTATTATTTTCATATAATGTAATACATATTATATATAAGAGAAATAAGAATAATAAATTTGTCATATTGACAAATTGCAATGGTTCGTTCCGCGGTGTTAAATAAAACAACTATATCTGTCCAAATTTGATATGTTCTATTCGTAGAATCAAAAATCTAAAGTACGAAAAACGTCTTCTCGGATCTATCCTCGAATTTTTCGTATCACGATATGTCACGTTTGGGAATATGATCTGAAATAACCGATTCCAACGAGAAATGGAAAGAAACGAAAGAAAAAAAATAGACAGACAGACAGACAGACGCACAGAGAGAGAGAGAGAAAAAGAGAGATAGAGAGAAAGAAGGTTGACGTAAAAATTTCGATGTCCTGAAAATTCAGTTTCATCCCCAGCCCCCCCTTCTTCCTTCTTTCTCTTATTTTAGATCTTCATCTGATCGATCGAAAGGATCGTGTCAGCCGATGTTATATAACTCTGTGAGTTGCCATGAGTAGGTGGAATACGTTTTATGGGAAAAGTAGCTTGGATAGGAGTAAAAGAGTATTGGATACGAGTATCTGACGACAACTACGACGATGAGGGGTAACTACGATGAGGTTAACAGTAGTACTAGTAGTAGTAGTAGTAGTAGTAGTAATGGTGATATGGTTGGTGTTGGTGAACGCGAACCAATAGTCGACGCTTATGAGCACCGTATATGACCAGACACGAAGTGTACTTCGCGAAGTGGGCAGGTGTGCTCTCGGCAAACGAGATGGATGTACTGAATGTTCCCATATCGCGTGACCACTCGATCAACGCTGCTGCGAGTTGACAGTGACTTACGCACTCTGGCACTCAACGAGATATGACATGCGCCAGGGGCTCGACACCCTCTTCCTCTCTTCAACCCTCTTTACCTATTCCCCCGAAGCCCCTCGTCGTCATCGTCGTCGTCACTCTCTCTCTCTCTTTTCCTCTTACCCTCTTTCCTACTCATTCTTCTTTTTTCTTTTTATTTTATTTTTCTATCGTTCTAGACGAGCTCAAACACTTTATTCTTCCACGTTCGATATCCTCTTTTCATCGAAAACTCATGTTCCCCGATCACTTATCTTACGTCTCTCCTCCTATGTATATGTATATGTATATATATATGTGTGTGTGTATATATACTCTTTTATATTTTCTACTAAAATTACTTTCAATCTATTCTATCTTTTTCTTTTATATGGATATTTCTTCAAAGGATATATATGTTTAGCCCTAAGCGTTATATATGTCTATTGAAAATCATTTTTCGTTATTTAAAAATACAAGGTTTGAATATTTTTAAGATTATTATTTATTATTGGGAGTAGTGTTTTTTTTTTCAATATTTTTTGGACAAAACCCTTTGCCATTATTATAAATGCAAATCATTTATTAGATTGGTAATTAAGTCCGTATAATTGTGTTTTTTTTTTTATTTACTCAGTACTTATTTACTTTCCTAACGATCTAATAATATTTGAAAAAAAATACTGCTAAAATTATTATTTAAAGGAAAAAAGATACATAAATACAAATCATTTATCTAACAAAATATTGATCAAAAATGTTGAAAATATATCCAATTAATTAGAAGATTTATAAAGAAATAAAAAAACAGATAAAAATATTTGAATATCAATTAGATTGGGGATTAGAAAAAAAAAATTGTAATATATGTGTGATGAAATAATTCGTTAAAATAATAATACTCGAGATGAACGTTTTTTGGAAAGATTTAGTCGTGATTTGATCTTCCCATAGGTGTACTGATATTCTATCATGCTTTGATCGAGAGTGGATGAGCAAAGTTAGATTCGAACGTGTTCGGACTATGAAGTCGAAGGTAACGGGTCACCGATGGCTAAAGCTCTGATCTTTACTACTTACCAGGCTCTAGAATCGTGAAACGTGGATTGGACATGTCCACGGGCAGCATATTTCGTATCCAAGAGATGATGGGCGGTGGTGAACCAACAGCTCCGCAAACCAGAACAGCATTACGACCCATCTCTACTACCTTTGCTGCTGGTGCTTGAGTGATCATCGGAAAGCCGGGTGGTAAATTCTCCGCTGTAATCAAAATTACGATACGCATCGTCAATTAAAAATATTATTTTCGTCATAAATACGAAATATTTCATAATAGAAAAACAATTTATACCATTTCTAAGTTAACGTTTAATATACATATATTTCAATTGATTGGACAAAACTTTTCTTGGTTACCTGATATTAGAGAGAAATATATTGCACGCTTTAATATCAAGTAACTACAAAATTTAGTGTATCAATAATTTGTTAAGTTTGTCTCTATCATGTATATCACTTATTAATTAAAATATTATAGCACAAATTTTCTCGGTTACATGATATCAGTAAATAATATATTATATATTACAATATCAAGTAACCAAGGTAACTCGTACTAATAGATAATTTATACTTTAACCTAGAATTGGTACGAACTTTTTTGATCAGTTAACAATTAGATAAATTCGATCGAATGTTTTTTCTTTTTTTTATAATTTTGAATTAATTAAATATAATTATTTGAATTAGTATAGTATTAAGATAATTTATTATAATATTGAACGCATGCATGATCGTTCAGAAGTACCATTTAAACAGATAATTTAAAGCACAGATAGAAATACGTTCAAAGTTTGTTGGATCGTTCGTTAATATAGGTAGAAATTTGAAAGGAAGAAGTAGCACGTTGGTAGATCTAGCAAATCCCAAGATGACCCTTCTCTACGGGTATCCGGGAGGACCAACCAAAGCCCTTTTACTCTCTCAAGGGAGACAAAGTTAAGAAAAGCCATTCGACTACTGTCCGACGCAAATACTCCTTCCATTTGCCATCATGGAAAAGGAAGCTTCTGTTTCTCCAAAAGTCTTCCACTGGATATGGATAGATGCGAGCTACGGTGTTCCTGCCATCACTGATGAGATAAGAATTCAATGTATCCTTTGCTAAACTTTCCTCAGAAAGGATTTCGTATGAGAAATAAAGAGAGAAAGAGAGAGAGAGAAAAAAGTACACCACAAATAAATAGAAAACTTTGTAAAATTTTCCGATCGTACGATATTCTCTTTGTACTTTATTTTTGATATCTATTTTAACGAGCCTAATTGTAGATAAACGGAACAACGAAATAATCTTATTTATCGGGTTAGTATTTTATAATAAATAAATAATACAAGTTGTGTTATAGATTCTATTGATTAATAAAATAGAAAGAAAAAAAACAATTTAAATAGATAGTCAGTATTTATAATGAAATATTAGTACGCGAAATCCTAATGCAATTTTACCATCAATTATAAATATTGACGTGCTATTTGAAATACCGAACAAATTATTTATACCACCCGAAGAAAGTAAACCGATCGTTTGTTTGATAAAATATTTGTTGGGATAAATAAAAGGGATCCGTTGCTATGGAAAATCTTCATGAAATCTTCTCGCGATGGAAAATAATTCTTTAGATACTTGACGAATTTATAAATAGTGTGTACGAGATAGAAGATTTATCTTAGTGTTAGTAAAGAGAAACGAGATTAAACCAAACAGTTTCGAAATACACGTGGTTCGACCTACATTGCACCTGTTCTTCATGTAATTACGATGGTACTACATTAATCCTTAGGGTGAATTCTTAGTTAAATTTCAGTCCGAAGATATAGTACTTGAACTTACGAAACTCCTTGCTTTTCTTTAGTTTCATTTTGGTTTTGAAAGATGTCTGTGTACTTAGAATGATCGGTCGAGTTCGCTGGTTCCTCTTTTCTCCTTTTTGTTTTTTAATTAATTACGAACCCTTCGATAATTTTTTCAAAACATGTGCAAGCAAAAAACTTGATGAAATAAAATATTTCATTTCGCTAAATAATTCTAATTGAAATGTTCGAATTTCAATATTGGATCTTTGTTTTTTTTTCTTTTTTTTTTTAATTAATTTCAAAATATTTTTCCATGCGAATTGTTAAAAACATTCCAGCAACCCACGTAATTTAATAAAATTTAAAACAATATATCACACAGAAAACAAAAAAAGAAAATTACTCGTTAAAGTTAAGAAAGTTATTGCCATATACAACCCACTACAAATTTCTAATAAATTAATTAACAATATAAAATATATTTAATTGGGGTTAGAATCACTGATTGGAATCAGTGATCAAATTAAAGAATACAAATACGAATGAAAAATGTAATGATATTTAAAATGAAAAGTAAATAATGCATTTTATAATTAAATAATTAGGTAGTTAGGGAATAAACAAATTGTCAAACGTGTCACTTAGGACGTTGCTTTCAGTGTGTTAATTATTTTTTCAAAAGAGGCTTTTCTTTTGTTCTCGTTATCGTTCGAGTTATCCGATACGTTGGCGCCAATTATATCGGTGAGAGAGAGAGAGAGAGAGAGAAAGAGAGTGTATAGTGTACTGACAATAGAAATCACCCGCAGATTTCTCTCTCTCTCTCTCTCTCTCTCTATCTATCTATCTATCTATCTATCTATCTATCTATCTCTTCCCTTTTTTCTTTTTCTTTTTTCTTTCAGTTAGTTCATAGAACCTTTGCCACCATCATCCCCTACGGGCAATAGCAAACAATACAAGAAGAGTAGGAGGACGTTTTCGCAAGCACAGTTACAGAAAGTCAAACGTCGAACTATATATACATTGTCCGTTTTCTCTATTCTCACATTTCTTTCTTCAAAGTTAGGTATCACTTGGAATCGTATTTATCGTAAAACACGCATAAGAAAAAAATCTAGAAGAATTACCTTCTTTGGAAAGCTTTTTTTCTTTTTTTTTTTTCTATATTTACTAATATCCCACAAGAGCCAATGAAATAGATTTCGGTTTATTAAATTTCGACAAATTTCACACGGAAAACAATTTAATTCTTATTTATAATTAAATTTCAACAATTATTTTTATCGCGCAAATGAAAATTTAATAAAAATTCTCTTTTTATTCGTCAAATTAGAAAAAAAGAAAAAAAGAAAAAAAAGAAAGAAAGAAAGAAAGAAACAAAAACAATTTGAATGAATTTATTTTGTCTTTTTTCTTTTTTATAAATGCAAATATAATTATATCGCCGCACAACCACAAACGAACACGGGCTGTTGTATTATTTTTTATTTAATTAAAATCAATTATTATGGAAATATCGAATTTTTTATATCGAACGAACGGAAATAGTCAATTGTTCGCGCGAGTTTTTTTTTTCTCGAAATAGTAAAAAAAACGTGGAGATGGAAAAATCTATGAAAAAGATGTTTAAAGAAAAAATAAAAAAAAGTATAAGAAGGATATGTTATGGTCAGTAAAGATCCTTCCGATTTATCTCTCTCAACAATTCTAGGTCTTTCTCTATTTCTATGTTATTTTTTTTTTAACCTCAAAAGTATACTACCTTCTTCTCTTTCGATCACTTCCATCCATATTTTTCCATGACAACGCTTGACCACAATACGTGGTAAACGTCAGACAATCTTTTTACAAATGGAAGACACTTTTGCGTTGCAGTATTGTCTAGTTATCGTTCGTGAATTCGATTTTATTCAAACGAACAATCTTTTTTCTTCCCCAAAAATTGTATGTTTGTAACGGAACACATATGTTATATTCTGTTGTGCTGCATTCAATTGGATTGTTGTTTTATATTGTGTTGTTTGACGAAACGATATTGCGTTACGTTACGTTACTCAAATGCATTTATATATGTATATATATATATATTTTTATCCATAACTTTCATATAGAAAATTCGTATACGTGAAAAGCAAAATATCACGTAAATATCAACAAAATCCTCCCGTCTTTTTGTTTATTTATCTCAAACATTTAATAAACCTATCGAATATCTTCTCATTAATGAGTTTACAAAAATATTATACACGTAGATATTGAAGATATACATTATGTATATTCTCACTTTGTAATATTTTATTTTCAAATATCAAAACTGAAATTTCAATATTTTATTTTCCTTTTTTTTTCTTTTTTTTTAATATCACTCTTTCTCTCTTTCTCATTCCCTTCATAAAAATGAACTATACAATGTTTATAGTATCATCGTTTTCATATTATTTCTTCTCTTTCCCTTATTTTGATATCAGTCGATAGAATACAGTATACCTTTCTTTTCATCTTATTCTTCTTTTTATGTTTATGAACGTAAGTACGTGACGAGTTCGTGATCGTGGTATTTCAAAGAGAGAAAAATAAGAGACAGAAAATGATAGAGGAAAAAAATAAAGAATGGTAAGACGATTCGAAGTGGTGAGAGTAACTATTTGATACTCGACACGACTAACTCTCTCACTCGTCTTTCATTCTTGATTATCGTTTCCACTATTGCAATCCTTCCTATCTTTCTTTTCTTTTACGATCGCTCGTTTAGTTTTCTTCTTAAGTGATAAAGAAATTGTTTTTTGATACGAGAAATAGCAGGTTCTTCTTTTTTCACGAAAGAACAAAAATAAAATACATGAGGTTGTCAAAGAAATTAAATTTCTAAGAGAAATTTATATTATTTAATAAATTCAAATAAAAAAGTATCTAATAATAATTGATAAATAAATGTTTCTTTTTATATTTTACTATAATTAATATTATATATCATATTTTATTTTGATAATTTATCAACGAAGTATAGTACGAGTCGAGTTTCTATAATTGGTCAAGCATTTACAAGTAGTACGATATATATACGGTCAGACATTGAGTTCTGAGACTTTTCAATTATTAATTTATTCTAATAAATAAATTACAAAATGAAAAAAGATTTGATAATGCACCAACGATAAAAATAGAGTTCAAACATATTTCTATATATTATTTTTATCCGATCATTGTAAAGATTTATACGTAACTTTACTTTCCAAGTATAACAAAAGAAAAAAGTTGAAAAACATCAAGAGATTTATTAAAGAGAAAAATACAGTATTAATAAGAACAACTACAATGACGACTACGAGAACGAAAAAGAGAAGTAAAACGAATATCGAACGATTTTACTCGAATAGGAACGTCTGTTCTTCTCGATTCGTTTGCTTTTCGATTCGATTCATTGGTGGCGGTGGGCTGCCAGATCGACTGTAAAATGAATAAAACATGGCCTTTTGTCCTGCTTTGTTACACATTGTACTTTGGCGTTCGGTGGTAAGCAACAGGTGATCAATTCATATCGCTCGTCGATAATACTCGTCGAATTCCATGTTGATCGTTTCTTTTACGAATTACAAGCTCGACTTATAATATTGTATTGCAATAAATTCCTATTTCTTTTATCGATTCTTTTTCACATTTCTCTTTTCAACAGATTTTATCTTTTTATTTCAACATATGTGTGCGTATCAACCCCACTAGGATTTACAATAGCATTGCTTTATTTGTTCTTTTTTATTTTCTTTTTCTATTTTTTTGTTTTTTGATTAAACTTTATAACTAGAATCGTGTGTTCTCGTGTAAATCTTCGAATTTTTGTTCAATCCTTTTTTTATTTTCTGAATCAAATGAATTAAATTTGCATTCTTCTATATATATACGTGTAGAAAAATAAAACAAAGATTTTTGAAGTAAACAAAATATGAAATAAACATTCTATATTCACTAAGAATTCGATTCATAAATTTGCGTTGCAATAAATCATTATTGCAGGTCGAGCTTCTGTTCTAAATAAAATTTGATTTAAATAAAAAGGAAAAAAACAAAATATAAGATAAAAATTGTACGAATTAAACTCTAGAATTGTAAAATAATTTAACAAAAACAAAATCGAATTTTCTTTTTTGATTTAAATGCGATCACGACACTGGGATAAAAATCGAATAGCTATCTTTCTTTCCTTCCTTCTTTCAATTTATTTGATATTATTTTTTTAACGTCTGAATCGCGTTCTCGTATATCTTCTTTCGGGAATCAAACGAGATTTTTACTACTTACTCGAAGAACAAGAAAAAAGAAAAAAGAAGAAAAAGAAAAAGAAGAAGAAGAAGAAGAGGAAGAAGATTTTTCAAGCGAGATAAAGTGAGATAGAGAATAAGAGAAAGCATTTGAAATATCGATGGATTAGGAAACGTCCGAATAAAAGCGTGAGCATGTCGACCTTAAAAAGGGCTTTTTTCTTTTTCTATTTCTTTTTCTTTTTCTTTTTCTTTTTCGTTTTCGTTTTCTTCTTCCATCGAAACTCACGTGTAATCGTAAATTCTTTTCGTGAAAACTCAACGTGATACAGAAACAATAACGACCCGATGTAACCTGATGTAACCTGATGTATGCTAAAAGGATTTTACGAGAGAAACGAAAATCCTGCTCTTTCGTATAAATAACGTCTCGTATTGAGCCAATACGTTTCCATGATGTTCACCCTATTCATCCCCTTTTTTGTCCCCCCTATACATACACACACACACACACAAATATATGGGTTTGGGGGTTGAACATTGAAATGAAACGAAAACGTGACTTTCGAACGAATTTTTGTCGAAAAAGATGGAGGACAAAAAAAAACTATCTGATTAACATACTCGCAAGCTCATCTTCAAATATTTGAAGCAGCCCCGTATGCTTGGTGGTTCGCTTTCTCCCTCAAAATCGCATTCATTATTTGAACTACGAAGTATGCCACGTTGGACAAAAAAAGAAATAAAAAGAAAAGAAAAAATAGATTGCGTTTGTATTATCGAATAAATTTTCTCTCTTAATTTTTTACTTTTTCTCATTCCTCGCACACATATATTTATGATTTATTTTATTATTGATTTACAAAAAAAAAGTAGAATTAATTATTATTATTATTTATATATAATAATAGAATAAATATATATATAATATATAAATAAATATATATATATATAATATTTATATAAATAATAATAGAATTAATTATTATTAATTATATATAATTATATTAATTATATATAAATTATAAAATACAAAAGGAAAGCTTTTTCCTGTAGCTCAATTGAAGAAGATGATGGAAAAATAAAGGAAGAAACACACAAACGCGAGAAATATTACAGAAGTTGAATATATCCGATTTGATAATCCTTGATCGTTCGAAACGCTTCGATTTAGAAATATAAGAAAAATCATTTTTTATTTGTTATCGCAAAAAAAAAAAGAAAGAAAACAAAATTACTTTCCGAACAACTCGACGGAACACTTTGAAGGTTTTTTTTTTTTTTGTTCACGTACAATATTTACACGATACGTCACGTTGGAAAATGAAAAATATACTTGCTGGTAAAGAGGTATTACACATAGGTATGTGTATATACATCATACACACATACTACACACGCATATGTACCAACATTCTTTCAAAACGTTCACTTTCTTGCCATTTAACGCTAAAACTAATAGACGTTTCATCGTGACAAAGCAACCTTTTGTGCGTACGTATGTACACACATGTTCACTCACTCCCCTATGTTCACATATTCTTTTTTTTTTCTTCTTCTTTTTTTTTTTTTTTATCAAAGAATATAAAACGAAAGAGACGGAACTTGGAGGCTTGAAAAGGTCGTAAATAACGTAGACGTAAAAAGTTCGTCCACACTTTATCGCTTTCAAAGCCTTTAATAGAGAACGCGTATAATACATTTCATTCACTATCTTTCTACACACACACACACACACACACATAAATACATCATACATCCGCAGATGGATGAATATGCATGTATATTAGTCGTTAAAATAGTCGTATAAAATAGTCGTAGCTGTTTTTCTTCCGTGTCTCTTAAAAATGATGTATTTAAGAATTCGTTAAACGGTCTCAGATCATCTTAGAAGAAAATATCTATTATCTTTTATCTTAAGGGTAAATCTTTCTTCTACTTACGTAGATTTCTATTGAAAAATTTACGACTATTACGTTCTCCTAAAAACTAGAGAGAATTTTTATTAATTTCCTCTCTTTTTTCTTTACTTTTCTCTCTCTCTCTCTCTCTTTAGTCCTTCATGTTCGTCCCTTTTTTGTTTTTTTTTTGTGAGATGATAAAAAAAAGGTTAAACGAGGGAACGACGAAGAGGTGTGTTATCGCGATCGAAAGGGATGATCTTTTCTTTTTTTCTTTTTTTCATGTTTCCATTGCAATCTGTATTCATTTTTTTGTTATCATGAATTAATATAATAAGGTTAGGGGAACCCTTAATGATTTTTGGAATTGAGTAGATTTTGTTCATACCAGTTTGACAATGTTTATTTTATGGTTTTATTTGATAGAGAGCATTATCAATGAGAATATTATTTTGAATATTATTCAATTAAAATAAACTTAGCGATGGATGCATAGCAATGGATTATAAAATTCCCAGTGGACATTGGAAATAAATAAAAATAGGAAAAAAAAACAAACAAGAAGAAAAAGAAGAGAAAAAGAAGAAGAAGAAGAAGAAGAAGATTGTAGGAAGTAGATTTGGTAGGAAGAACTTAGAACTCTAGACGATACTTTCAATTTTATTGCTTGATCCGTTCACCAGTCTTACGTTTTTCTGCCTAGTTTCGAAGAAGAGTAGAGAGAGAGTTCGAGCTGACTGGCTAGTCGAAAAGTTTTCAATCCCTATGGAGACAGGAAGAGTCGAGTTGGATCACTTGGGTGTCCCAAAACACTTGAAAAGTGAGTCCAAACAATTGGATCTCATTGGATATATTATAATTATTTACAAAATATTTTCTTGAGTGATATCTTTGTTATTTCGTTATTATACGAAAATAATTATTATTTCAAATCAAATATATTTAGTTATAATCTGAATTTTTTTATCATAGAAAAATATTCGAATATATTAGATTGGTAAAAAATTGATGGAATTTTTGATATTAAAAAAAATATACTAGGATGGTAATATTTATTAAAGATAATGAATATGTAAAATGTGTTAAAGTAAACAAAACTATTTTATATTTAAATGTAAATTATTAATAAAAAATTCCTACATTATAATAGTTATCGTTCTATCAAACAAACATTACATATACAACTTTCCTAATGATTTGTTCCTAACAGGTACATGTTAAATTGATAGAAAATTTAATGAAAAAGTTAAAAGAAAGAAAGAAAAAGAAAAAGAAAGAAGAAAAAAGGATGGAAAGATGCATAAAAAAAAATAAAGAGGAAAATTGTGACGCGATTAATGAGAAATTAGAGATACGTTAAACGTCAAAGCGAGTTTGAATTTACGC